>NC_068355.1:203687473-203839973 GCF_020536995.1 Dreissena polymorpha
TATTCTGTTCTTATAATCATATTTAGGGCCCACGACTTTTATATTTCTGGTTTACAAAACCGCCGACCCTAATTTTTGGAAAATGGGAGAAAAAAATAAAATCGGAAAATCGTCTTTTTTTTTTATATTTTTATTCCTGACCGCACTAAAAAACGAGCGAAACGAGAAAAAAAACGATCGGGTTTGAGTACGGTGCGAATAAATCAAGTAAGTACAATCAACGATTGGTTCACATATATTACAGAGATCGGGATATTTTTCAATGTGACACAGTATTACCAGTCCTTTTATGGGCACTCTTCTCAAAATTTATTTAATTACAGACAATAGGAAAATCAGCGTCAGTAAAATGTCGACCGCATCAAAATTTATTTCCGAGTGTGACGCAACTTTATTGTTTAACATGTTTATTTATTATTACACCCGATATAGTAAATAAAAAGTATTACCTTGCAATTTGATAATTAGTATAAATAATCCAATAAAACACTGCCATTATTTACGATATATGTGTGTTTAGGAATTTTGTAAAACGTCCGCCATAGTTTTATAGGAACTGTACAGAAAGTTTGGTAATCGGAAAAATCGGTATATCTCAGAAAATCTTTGATAAATGTATTTGTCGTTTTAATGCTTAGGGCCGAGTAATTTCGGCAAATCGGAACTCACTTGCGTAAAATACTAGCTCAATTAACCGTCAAACTCCGCCTCTGTTCTCTGCAAAAGATTCGAAGGCGGAGCTATGCACGTGCTATTATTAAATTGGAGGATTGCAATTGAGAAACAAACGCACGATTGGTTCGGCATGTTGATTGCTAGACAAAGGAAGCCAATTTTGTCTGCGCGAAATTTGTCGCTTTATTGCTTCAGAACAGCAAGCGCTTTCCTTTGATGACGTCAACTGTCATTCACACAGACTGCACATTTTCGGAACTTTAACTGGCTCCTTGTTTACAATTCCAGTTAAAAAACACTTGCTAACATTAAACTTTGGATTAAAATTATCAAAATAAAGCAAAAGCCAAGTGGACAAATATTATTGTATTAATTCGCGTCCGTTCAAATAAGACGTTTTGCGTTGTAAATCAACGAGTTTTCATGACAAACAACAACTTTAACAAACATTACCCGCGACGACGAGGGGATCGATCTACCTCGATTTTTTTTCATGGACGATGTCATAAGTCCAATAAGAGCAAACCATACTTTGTGTATGAGTAGTTTATCTTATATAAGATTTATGCAACGGGCATCGCATTGCGTATGGGGCGCATCGAATTACGGAAATGAAGCGCAGTTTTTGTTTTAATGGGAGAAGAACGCATGTCATTTAATGGAGTGTTTAAAATTGCCTGATGTTACAAAAAGGTGCTTTAGGTGACTCATTTCATTTGAAGATATAGATGTTTTCATTGCATAATTTGATTTTTCGTCTCTGTGTTAAGGTTATAAAAGATATGATGTCTTTGTTCTGATGTTATTAGTATTAACTTATTTTTCCAATGAGTTTTTTTTTTGTTTTTTTTTCGACACCGCCGATGGACCATTTTCAAAATAATTTTGTAAACCAATAAAAAAAAAGTCGTGGCCTTATAATGTTTCCCAATTTCATGGTGTTATCGCGCTAATTTTCCCATATCCAAAATGCCCAGGCTGTAACAAAAAAATCCAAAAAAATCACTGAGATGTAGTTTAATGATTTTGCTTACACCATCTTCAACTTGTACCAACTGTTTCCAGTGTTTCATTGAGCACATTGCTCGGTGCATAGACTTTGCCATCAACAGTCTGGCCAAGAATCATAGGACTTGTACCAATAGCTTCGTCATGTTCGTCGTCATCTGCATTTGGCTACTGTCATCTTGTACATTTTGTTGCAATTTGGGTGTGTTGTTGTCATAAAAACACTTTATTTATGCAAGATCATGAACAAAGACCCAACAATATTAAAATTGTGAAAAATTAGTCACAATCTCCTCAAAATGTTACAAACAATAGTAATATAGAAATTGTAAAATTATCTTTCTTTGCACAGATATAGTACAATATTATCATACTTTCTTTGGCTGGGCACTTTTGCTTTCAAAAAACAAAATCATATATCATATGAGCAACATTATTCTGACAGGTTAACTGTATCATCAAGGATCCATAGTCAATACTTTGACAAACACTAAAATGTTGTCTATGTTATGTCTATTGTTTGGTTTGACACATTAGTAATACATTGAATTTAGTTATCTTGTGAAGAATATGAGCCATATACTGTTTCCAAGTTTAAAACCCTTTGTCAATAACTATTGTTCCATGTCACATGCCTGCAGGATTCCCTACATATCATAAATACTTACAAGGTCTGAAATGTTAAAGGGATCTTTTCACGTTTTGGTAAATTGACAAAATTAAAAAAAAGTTGTTTTAGATTCGCAAAGTTTCGTTTTAGTTATGATATTTTTGAAGAAACAGTAATACTGAACATTTACCATGGTCTAATTTAGCCATTATATGCATCTTTTGACGAATTAAAAACATGAAAAATTATAAGGGTTGCAACATGAAACGATTGAAAAATTTGGAGAGTTCAGTTGTTGTTGTTTAATTTTGTGAGTCCTATGAAGATTGCTTATATACAGTTAAATATACACCTCTTATCTACACTTGACAGGATGGCTTAGCGGTCTAATTGGTTTTTACTACAGGACTCCAGGGGTCACTGGTTTGAGCCCTGTTACAGGCTACTTTTTTTCTTTATTTTAAATTTTATTCTTGATTTTTTACTGGAGCTTTTAAGATCCAATGTTTAAATTTATCAATATAAAGCATTTAATGACAAACTTCAAAACATGCCAAAATCTGTGAAAAGGCCCCTTTAATGTATTTCATGAAAATGCAATTTAATCAATTTGAAAAGAAATGATTCAAACAATATTTAAACTTATAAATGGATAAGAATACAAAATCAACTCCAGATTGCTGCACTTGTCTCAATATCAGTCATCACTACATAACTCATGTTTTCAGTGTGTCTCATGATCTTTCTTATTCGATGCTATTCCCCTTGTAAAAGTGCATGCTTTAATCTTACTGTGATTTCTTTATAGTGAATCTAGACTGACATTTTTTATCAAGGATCTCAAGTTTTACTTTACAATTTTCTTATGGTTTAATGCAATGGTGTGGTTTATAAGCCGTGCTTACGTTACAACACTGGTTTCACTAGTTATAAACTTGTAATTCCTTAACAACAAGCACATTTGTTGAATGGATATCCCCAACCTTTTCCTCATTTATATCTATACACCTATGAAGTTTCATATTGAACACTTATATAGTGTCTGAGATATAGCCCTAAAAAGTAAGTGACTGACAGACGGGTGGACGGACTGATAGGCGGACTGATAAACTGACGCACGGACTATGTAAAAACTATATCACTCTACCTTTAGCATTTAAACAAGTATAGCCTGTTACCTGAGTAGGAAAGCCAATTTGCAAATCAGAAATACAAACAAAAAACAGCAACATATATTGTGCTTTTGAATGTAAAATGTATGTTTTTGACAGTGTTAAGCTTAAAAGTTCATGTCAAACAGTTTAGAAAGGCTGTTTTTTGTAACACATTGTGAATATATTTGAATTGTAAAATGCTTGCATCAAAATTGTGAGATGGCTGACCCAGGCCACAATCAAAGAAGTAAAAAAAAGCCCTACAACATTTTCATGGTTTTGATTGCAGAATAACTCCATGATTTATTGCAGTGTAACCACATGATTTATCGCAAAACACCCTTTAATTTCATACTCTGTCTACAGTAAATAGGTTGTGGTGGTGGTAGAATGATAATTTATTCAAGCAAAGATAAAATTAATAATGTAAATTGCAGTTGAATTTTAAACTTGTTAAAATTTACTTGAGACCACAATTTAGACCCATAACGTTTGCTCAAGACATTTTTATAAGGCAAAAGGGAAATTATTGCTTGTATCGAGATATGAAAACCATTAAAATAAATGATAACAATTTTATATGCAGCAATATGCACGTACTAAACTGTCATAGATGGTCTAGGAGAAAACATAGCACACTGATATATTTCATGTTGTTTTTTTATATCCGACATTTACAAATTATTTGCAATTTAGTATCTGGTGGAGCTTGTTTAAAATTGCATAATAAGAGTACGAATTGAATCTTCTAAAAACAAACCTCTTTAAACCAATTATGAGTAATACTAAAAATACGTTTTCAAGTAAATAGTAACATTGATGAAAGCATTGTTTAGACTTTAAAATTTGTCATTATTAATAGACTTGCCAGCCTAAAATCTTCCTTGTTACCGAGAACACTGATTGTTATTAACTAGTGGTTAAAGTGTGCATTCTCCACTCTGTATTGAACCACTAAAGAACAATGTACCATACATCCTCCTCCAATCTAAATGTTTAAACATCAAAAGTGCTTTTAGAAGAGGCCATAACACAATTTCCAACTAAAGGCTTTTTTCAATCATAGATTGAACAATAACAAGCATTAATGTTGGTAAATAAATGTTGGTCTTCAGACTGAAATCTGCAAACGAAATTAAAAATGCCTACACACAAAACAAGAGAAACAAGAATATTAGTGAAACTGATGGATGCTAACCGATGATGCACTTTGTCAATCTATGTGTTAATAACGCCCTAAAAAAATCTATTATTAGCCTCGGTGACCTTGTACTTGACCACAGTGACCTCAAACCTCACCAAAAGGTAGAGATCCATGCAAGGTACGTACATGCCAAATATGAAAGAGATCGGTAAAGTATTGAAGGTGGTATGAGAAACTGAAAAAAAGTGTGACGGAAAAATGTAATATTAGCCTCGGTGACCTTGACCTAGACCCAAGTGACCTCAAACCTCACCAAAAGGTAGAGGTCCATGCAAGGTACGCTCATGCCAAATAAGAAAGAGATCGGTAAAGTATTGAAGGTGCTATGAGAAACAAAAGGGTGACGGAAGGAAGGAAGTAAGGAACTACAAACTGGCAACTACATGATGCCCGAAATATTTCGGGGAGCATAAAAATGTGGGAAAACAAGTTAATTATGAAAAAGAATCCATTCAAGTGATTATACAATACTCTTAATATTTATATTTCTCAACACATGAAAAATGGCAAACATCAAAAATTATGCTAAAATATATGTATCCTGGAAAAAAGCAACTATTTGGAAAAACCCACTATTCTGCTGGTACAAATAAACATGACCCATTTATAATCCTTTCAAAATCACACACGATATCAACCCTTATAATTTAAAGTAAGCTATCATTGGTTGATTCAATGGACCAGCGTTGTTTGTACCTGGGAGATAAGTGGGGTTTTCTAAACTCGTGCTTTTCCGGGATAGATATATTGATTGAACATGGAATGCCTCTCTTTTTGATCACTTAAACATGATCTTTCTTAGGGTGTTAAATTTGCAAGACATTTAAAGAAAGTCGAGTTAAAAAACAATTTTTTTTATAATAATATTTTCTGGATTATAAACTAGAAAAGCGCCAAAAACACTGGTGCCCCCATAGTGCATGTTTAGACACCAACCAAGTCCACTATTATATTCTACAAATGGCAAAAAACACAAAGTTCAATAACTCAGGAAAAATGGGTGGCTCTCAAAATTCCATTATTTACGATCATATACCCATATTTGTTATCAAACTATGGAAGTTGGGGCAATATATTCACATAACAGTAAAAGGGGAAATAATAACAAACATTTCTGAAAATATATATTCTTAAGTGGAAAAACAGTCAAAGGGTCATAATTCTAGCAACACTCCACGCATCAAAATTCTTTTATTTAAGATCATTAACACAGTAGACCTCTCATCAGTGCTTAATCGGCTCAGAAGGGAAGTTGTTCACACCCGTAGATTACCATTCCTTCAGACTGCGCTCTTCCTCCTCCACTTCTGCCTTTAGTAAGCACAGACTGTTGGTGCTGTTTGGAGATGTCCTTTAAAGCTAATTGACAACTGACCTCACACAAGTGACAACAGAGGACACGCCGCTGGGTCAGATACTACCATAGCTCACCGAATTTTGTGCTTAGGTGAGTTAAAAAAATAACAAACACATTCGTTTAATTGATATCCCCCGCAAAATTAATTGTGTTGTACGTTGGTGCAAATCCTTTGATATAAAGGTATACTCATACAAATTAAATAAGTTTAGGGTAATTGTTTTATGAATTCTCCTCATTGATATATTTACACCCATGAAATTTTATGTTGAAATCTTGTATTGTATCTGAGATATAGAATTGGAAAGATACATCATTCAAAAACAACAAATGGCACTCCTTCAGTACAGGCAATGTGTACTTTGACAAAAACGCGTGTCTGCGGTGTTCAATTTTCCCGATGGGTGACATTTCGCGGGGGGCGGACACGCTACTGATCGCGGTGTTTGGCGAACACCAAAATTGCCGCGATTGAACGCTATCGTTAACGGGAACACCCGCGATCACCGCGATGCTGCGCAGCCACCGTAAACACCTGTCTGCAAGGGTCATTCACACGTTTTAAATGTACATGTACATGTACAAAATAAAATCATATACTTCATGTACATGTAGATATTATGTGCACATTTTGTATGTGTACTTAAACTCGGGCAGTACGTTAAGTCGGAAACTAAAACTAAGCGTTTAGATGATCAATACGATTAACTTTTATGGTGTTAATCAATGCAATTGCCCTTTTTGTTTTCACAAAATTGGGTTTCATTTTTCCCCATTTCCAGAAAATGACTTGTACATGTTGCATGAAATCTAAATATAGCGTGTTACAGCGTGTTTGATTTTTATTTTATTCAGATGAAATGTCAATTCCAAATCATTCGCGAGCTACCCCGGTACTTGAGAAGAAATTCACTACGAAACTTTAAATCGAAATTAAAAGATCCCAATGTTGTCTGCACTACGAAGATTTTGTGTCAAAAATAAACACACCCACGCCAATTTTGGCGCGCTTTTTATGGTTCAGAACAAAGAAAATGAAAATATCATGGGCATATATACATGTATTTATTTGTGGCTACAATTTGTAACAGAACATGAACTCTACACAACGCGCACACTAGGCATCAGGTGATTTACGAATGTTGGAATACACCTGTTCTGATTGGGCGCTTATTTCATCAAATCTATAAATAAAACATATTCAGAAATTCATTTGATATTTTAGAGATATGGCGAACGTTTGTGATTTTTGCATTTCTATCACACTTTTATCGTCAACATTGACCAGAATTTGCATGAAATCGGAAATCTCGGGATTATCGGGTAATGGACAGAGACGGGAATGTTTGCATGTATGCGGTAATAGTTTGTGATTGTTCGTAATCGTTGTTAATTTTTTTAGACACCAAATGACACCTATAACATTCAAACGCACGGTAGATTCTTTCTGCAAATTGGTACCGACCTATGTTTATGTTCAATTATTTTATTTCTAGCGAACACGATGAACACTGCGGTAGATATTATGGGTCCGCGGTGATTCGCGGTGTCCACCTTATGGAAAACGGCCCCCACAAATATTTGATCTGAACACCCATCGCGGGGGTCGTTTGGTAAATGAACACCGTAAAATGAACACCGCAACGAGTGGCTTTTGTCAAAGTACACGTTGCCTGTACTGTAGTTAAGAAAGTGGAGGGTTATCATTTTGTGCATTTCACTACTTCCAATTGATTTTAACACATCAATGAAGTTTCATGTTGAAATGTTGTATAGCATATGAGATATACCGGTAACTCTTAACAGTTTAATTTTGCAAAAATAACAAAGGCAAATATCTCTTATTTAAGATAGTACAGGGCCATGGTTCTTAGTCATGGCACTTCTCCTAATTAATATCAATACATCCATGAAGTTTTATGTTGAAACCTTGCATGATATCTTAGATATTGACCACAAATGTAACATGGTATGATAAAGAAACAAAGGGCAATCACCCCTATTAAAGAGTGTTTGAGTTATGGTTATTGTGCATACATGTATCACTACTCCTCATTGATGTCTACACACCCACAAAGTTCCACGTTTATATCTTATATAGTTTCTGATGTATAGCCCTTACACGTTTTTTTTACAGAAAGATGGACAAACTGAAGGACTGACAGCAGGGGGTTTTTAGCACTGTCTGCGCCTCCGGAAAACGGAGGCACTCCCATAGCGAAAAAACTATAAAAAAAATTAAAATACTTTTTTTTTTTTTTAAGAATGAAGTGTCTTATAACTTGTGTGACTAACCAGTGTTTGTTTTGGTAAAAAATACCTGCTATAAGGATTTGACTGTTCAGTTCTTATCTCAGAGTGTAGCTGTAACTAAAAAAAAACTGCAGTACTTGAATAAACGTTGAACATGCCCAATATTGCATCTGTTTATAAAAAGAAGATAAAATAACAATTGAAGACAAATTTATTTGTTAAACAAATGAATTATTTAAGCATAATAAATTCACAATTTTTTCCCAAATGAGCCGTTTCATTGAAGCAAAAATTCCCAAAATGACCAATTTGTCGATAAAAAATTCCCAATTTGGTCAGACCACTCCTTTTTCCAAAATAGGCAGAAAAACCCCTGGTCAGACCGACGTAGGGACGAAAGACGCCATTTCTTTATCCCTCTGCCTTGGTGGAAGATAAATAGGACCATGATTCTGCCAAAATGTGTTTCAGTTAAAAAATCTGAACGATCATCTACATATTAAAGACATTGAACAGTGAAAGCTTGAGATAGATCCATCCAGTAGTTATAAAACAGAAGTATACATCATAAGCTTCGAGACAGACAGTGTTAAGGACAAACTGACGGATGGACAGTTGGATGGACAAGTGCACTGCTAAATGCCTCCCACTATATGGGGCCATCAAACAGAAGTATACAACATAAGCTTCGAGACAGACGTTGTTAAGGACAAACTTACGGACGGACAGTTGGATGGACAAGTGCACTGCTAAATGCCTCCCACTATATGGGCCCATCAAACAGAAGTATACAACATAAGCTTCGAGACAGACGTTGTTAAGGACAAACTAACGGACGGACAGTTGGATGGACAAGTGCACTGCTAAATGCCTCCCACTATATGGGCCCATCAAACAGAAGTATACAACATAAGCTTCGAGACAGACGTTGTTAAGGACAAACTGACGGATGGACAGTTGGATGGACAAGTGCACTGCTAAATGCCTCCCACTATATGGGCCCTTCAAACAGAAGTATACAACATAAGCTTCGAATCAGACGTTGTTAAGGACAAACTTACGGACGGACAGTTGGATGGACAAGTGCACTGCTAAATGCCTCCCACTATATGGGCCCATCAAACAGAAGTATACAACATAAGCTTCGAGACAGACGTTGTTAAGGACAAACTGACGGATGGACAGTTGGATGGACAAGTGCACTGCTAAATGCCTCCCACTATATGGGCCCATCAAACAGAAGTATACAACATAAGCTTTGAGACAGACGTTGTTAAGGACAAACTGACGGATGGACAGTTGGATGGACAAGTGCACTGCTAAATGCCTCCCACTATATGGGCCCATCAAACAGAAGTATACAACATAAGCTTCGAGACAGACGTTGTTAAGGACAAACTTACGGATGGACAGTTGGATGGACAAGTGCACTGCTAAATGCCTCCCACTATATGGGCCCATCAAACAGAAGTATACAACATAAGCTTTGAGACAGACGTTGTTAAGGACAAACTAACAGATGGACAGCTGGCTGGACAAGTGCACTGCTAAATGCCTCCCACTATATGGGCCCATCAAACAGAAGTATACAACATAAGCTTTGAGACAGACGTTGTTAAGGACAAACTAACAGATGGACAGCTGGCTGGACAAGTGCACTGCTAAATGCCTCCCACTATATGGGCCCATCAAACAGAAGTATACAACATAAGCTTTGAGACAGACGTTGTTAAGGACAAACTAACAGATGGACAGCTGGCTGGACAAGTGCACTGCTAAATGCCTCCCACTATATGGGCCCATCAAAAGAACAAAAAGGCCTTAATTCTGCCAACAAAAGTCAAAGCACACATTCCTTTCTATATAATCATATTTACATTAAGGTCATGCACATGTAAAAGTTTGAGCAAACTAGGCTTAGTTTAGGAGGAGTTGAGTACATACTTTTGAGGCCTATAGAGGCCATAGAAAAATAAAAGCTATGAATGCACTGAAGTTATTCGCCATTGCTTAATACATGTATTAGACGCAATTCATTTTTCAAAGTTAATCGCAAGTAAAAAGTTAACACAAGTCATTCAAATTTATAAAGAGTGAGTCTTTCTCAGCACAGATGAGGCAGTTTTAATTATCAGGTTTATCATACCTAAGAAAACTGGCTTAAAAAACGTGGTATAAACCTAAGTTGTTAGCAGGCAAACAACTAACAAGAGGCACATGAGGGCCTGAATCGCTCTACTGCTATGAACACGGTGCAAGTTTGGAAATAATAAGATGGAAACTGTGTACTTAAATCGCGCAAACAAGGAGAATTTTCTGAAATACAAGGTGAGATTATTCTGTACTTATTTCTCTGATACTGCACATATTCAATAGCTAGGGTTTAAGTCCTCATTGATATAAAGATACTGTGCAAATTTGGAAATACTTGAATGAAAACTGGAATTAATTGTGTAAACAAGCGGGATTTCAATTTTTTTTTATTCTGGACTTATTGTTTCGATATTGCTATTTTTAAACAAGGGCTGTTTGTAAAACATGCATGCCCCCCATATGGGCTGTCATTTGTAGTGGCAGCCATTGTGTGAATACGTTTTATGTCACTGTGACCTTGACCTTTGATCTAGTGACCTGAAAATCAATAGGGGTCATCTGCCAGTCGTGATAAATGTACCTATAAAGTTTTATGATCCTAGGCCTAATTGTTCTTGAGTAATCATCAGGATACCATTTTACTGTTTTGAGTCACTGTGACCTTTACCTTTGACTGGAACATTAATAGGGGTCATCTGCCAGTCATGATCAATGTACCTATGTAGTTTCATTATCCTAGGTGTAAGCATTCTTGAGTTATCATCCAGAAATCATTTTACTATTTCGAGTCACTGTGACCTTGACCTTTGACCTAGTGACCTGAAAATCAATACGGGTCATCTGCCAGTCATGATTAATGTACCTATGACGTTTCATGATCCTTGGCGTAAGCATTCTTGAGTTATCATCCGGAAACCATTTTACTTTGTTGAGTCACTGTGACCTTGACCTTTGAACTAGTGACCTGAAAATCAATAGGGGTCATCTGCCAGTTATGATCAATATACTTATGAAGTTTCATGATCCTAGGTGTAAGCATTCTTGAGTTATCATCCGGAAACATTGTACTGTTTCAAGTCACTGTGACCTTAACCTTTGACCCAATGACCTGAAAATCAACAGGGGTCATCTGCCAGTCATGATCAATATACCTATGAAGTTTCATGATCCTAGGCATCAGCATTATTGAGTTATCATCCAGAAACCATTTTACTATTTCGAGTAACTGTAACCTTGACCTTTGACCCAGTGACCAGAAAATCAATAGGGTTCCAGTCCTCATTAATATAAAGACACTGAACAAGTTTGAAAAGAATCGGATGAAAACTGTGGACTTAATTGCGTAAACAAGCAAAAGTCTAACGCACGCACGGAGGGACAAAAACCAAGCCATCCCATAAGCTCTTCTGGCCTTTGGCCAGGCAGTAGAGCTTAAAACACTGACAGAGAGCCATGATTCAACTAAAACTGGCTGCATACACAACATATCTCGTTATGATCATGTACACATCCAAGACTTAAAGCTGTGAAAGTTTTTGACAAAAATCTGGCACAAACTTAAGGAGGAATTAAGTACACAAAATATTTGGGCTTATATATAATAAAAAATACAAAGGGCCATAATTCTGCCACAGCTAGTTGCAGCCAAAATGTCTTTACATGTATTTAAAAACATCTGCCCACTAATATATTTCAGCTGTGAAAGTTTGAGCATGATCCACCTACCAGTAAAATGAAGTTTAAAATGATATTGGATACAAAATAAAATGTCCTTTTATTAATTTAACAGCAATAACTAAGTATACAACCAAATTATTCAATTTGTGATTGAAATATTCGATAATTATAAGTTGCATTACCAGAACACTTCATGTTATCGCCTTTTTGGAAAAAAGTATACAGTCCAACCTGCCCGAGCGACCGCCTGTTAATAGCGACCAACAGTCAATAACGACCACACCGATTTCCTCCCGAACGATTTCACTATATATTGAACCTGCGAATAAAGCCCACCTGTGAACAAAGACCAACGACCACCCTTTTACATTCCCAAATCTCCATTTTGATAGCTTACAACGACCACTGCAATCATAAAAATCAACGATTTCGCAACTTTCAAAAACGAAATGGCCACCAGAATGCTGCATAGTCACGTGATACACATCTTACCAGTGGACTCGTCGGTCGCTATGGAGATATTGGCAAGTGACAGTTTATTGCACTCGATAGCAGTTGTTTGTTTATTTAACAGGCATTGCTAATTGGTAGTCGCCTGCTTCTTTTATGCATTTGAGAGTTTGTCAAAAGTGTAAAAATTTGCCTTTGTATTTAAGTGACTCGCGATTAATGTACTAATTGCCAAAAATATCAAAGACAAATTTGGGGCTTTCATAAAAACTCATTAAGGAAATTAACGGTTTCATATCATTAACGATACCTATTAAAGACAAACATTTTGATAGTCATTCTCTTCTTAAATTTCTCCGTAATAAGACGTTCATAGATTATAGAAAAGTAAATTGTCTGTTCAAGTTAACCATCATGGCTTCCAAGCATAAGTTCTTGATGTTGGAAGAACGCGTTTAGGTAAAGGACACAGTTGTAGATGAGTGGCTAGTGATCTTGGTGTAGGCAAAACTCAAATCCAGAACATTTTAAAGCGTTCTAAAAAATGACTGCTTGCTGAAATCAATCATGGAAGCACAGGATGTGTTTATCAAATATAGGATGGACTCTTAGTGTCAAGCAGAGTAAAATAAGTGATTTTCTTAAGTAAGTGTTTTAATTTTGTGTTTGTCTTGAGTGAAGGGGGACGGGGGTCGTAGTGCTTATTGTGTTTTGTTGTTTCTACTGGTATGTTGAGACGTATCTGTCTGGAATCGTATTCTTGGATGTTTTCAGTCTTGTATAAATATCAGATGTCATTTATTTTCCATTATTGTCAACTTTACTGGTTTCGTAGTAGTGATTCATGTATTTCATGTATAAATGTTTGCTATGTTACGTGTATTTTGTACTTTGTTCTTTGTAGAATTACATGTACATGTACGTATACATGTATGTCAATAGTTATTTATACAGTATATGATAAATTAAATAAATAATAAAAACATAAGGGAATAGAGTTACAACATGTAATAAATATACAAATGTAAAACAAAACTGTGTTTTCAATCCTTTATTTCATTATACATGCATAAGTATTCAAACATTTAAACAATAGAGCACATACATAAATAAGGTACCTGTTAAAAAACTACTAGCATATTTTGCAAAGCTTCGATCGACCCTGCGAATAAAGACCACCTGTAAACAAAGACCACAACGACCAAATCCCTTGAGTGGTCTTTATTGACAGGTCGGACTGTATTTTACAAGACAATTTCTTTAAATGAGAAAAATGTCATTAAAATTATAACCGACAAGATGTTTGTCCTTAATATACCCGGTGTTTTTTGCACTATTTTGGGAATAGGGCCGGTTTGGATGGGGAAGTATAGCGTCTCATTTACTAACATTTTGAAATTTATGTTAATTTTATGCTTATAACTCATTTTATCCTATTTCAAGAATGAAATCACCCTATTTTTCAAAATCAATGGATGAAAACCCTATTTCCCAAATAATAATCTGGAACACTGCTTCCATATTGCAATTACTTAAACACTTTGAAATTGCATAGCTACGCAAGCATCCATAATTCTAACTATTGCCTTAACATCATGCACCTTGCAGATATTGTTAATTGTTGGCATGAAATCTACTAATGTTGACATGGAAGGCAAATGCAAAAAACATGAACATGCGAAAAACATAAACATGCACAATTATATCTGCCACTAA
Organism: Dreissena polymorpha; assembly: GCF_020536995.1. Taxonomy (NCBI): domain Eukaryota; kingdom Metazoa; phylum Mollusca; class Bivalvia; order Myida; family Dreissenidae; genus Dreissena; species Dreissena polymorpha. The sequence goes on from NC_068355.1 coordinate 203,701,672, forward strand.
TTTACTCGCTGAATACAATTGTGGTAAGAAATCTAGGTCAAAACCTCTGGATAAGACAGCTACAGTGCAACAGGAGGGTCAACACACATCCTTGTTGACTGCAAGTACTTAGACAGTGGATTGGTGGGAAAAGCATTTAATTAGGATTGCATCCGCTTTCTGAATAAGTGCCTCTTGACTCTTGAAAACATATAGAATACTATTAAGCACAAATCTTTCACCATCACATGATAAAGATACCTAATTATGTATCTTGACAATCTATTATACAAATGTGAGCTGGTAGGGTGTTAATAGTTAAGCAGGACTTTTAACAAACATGATTAGACAGCATACTTGAACAAGAAACAGCTTTTAAGATACGCTGTATAGATCAGTATGGTACAGTCTGTAATTGGTCACTAGCCTTTAATAGATAAAATACACAATTTTGGATACAATTGCAATTGTATAATTTAATATGAAAAACTAGACAAATAGCTTGTGCACTTTGATCAGAGTGTTACTTATTTATCAACAATGTTGTTATTGTAAAGTTTAATTTCAAATCACTTGTGGCAAAACTTCAAACTTTGATATGATGTTATCTGCGCACACGACATTCTTTTGTTCATATTCCTAAGCAAATCAAGTACCAACTAATAAATTGTCAGCTAAGATAAGCAATGTTAAGTGCTGTTAAACTAAAAACATTATTGTTATGATCCAGGCCAAGGCATGACTGGCCTTGAAGGTATACAAGAAAAGACACAAGAGCTCAAATGGTTCTGAAGGTATACAAGAAAAGACACAAGAGCGCCAAATGTTCTAAGGCACTCATCTAAGACTGCATGGAAATAAAGCATTAATAGCAGGTCGTTTTCGCAAGGTTTTATACAAAAGAGGTGTTAGAAGACAGCGTGCTCGACTATATAAAGTACTTGACAGTATTAAAGTAAGCCATCATGTGGAAATAGTTCATATTCAATAAGGTAATATAGTCAAAATCTGATAGTTTTAAACCAATGGTAAGCATGGTTAAACCCAATTCCTGATTGTTTTAAACCAGGCCAAGGCCTGACTGGCCTTGAAGGTATACAAGAAAGAACACAAGAGTGACTGGCATTGAAGGTATACAAGAAAGAACACAAGAGTGACTGGCCTTGAAGGTATACAAGAAAGAACACAAGAGTGACTGGCCTTGAAGGTGTACAAGAAAGAACACAAGAGCCCAAATGGTTCTGTGGTATTCATCTAAAACTGCATTAAACTAAAAAAAATAGCAGGTATTTCACAGGGTTTTACCAAAAACTTTTAAAGAAAACTGCCAAGCACCTGGAAGCCATGTTTTTGAAAAACATAACAATAATCATGCCAATAAATAATACCAAACAAGAGGGCCTGAAAGGCCAAAAGTCGCTCACCTGAGATAACAAGATATTATTGGAACAAATCTTCTGACCAAGTTTCATGACGATCGGACAGTAAATGTGGCCTCTAGAGTGTTAACAAGATTTTACTTTAGCCATATATAGCCATATAAGGAAAAATGCCCTGCCCCTTGGAAGCCATTTTTTTCAAGCGAACGTAACCATTTTCAAACTCATCCAAGATATCATTGAAACCAATTTTCTGACCAAATTTCATGAAGATTGGACACTAAATTTGGCCTCTAGAGAGTTAACAAGGCAAATGTTCACGCCGCACACCGGACAGCGGACGACGGACAAAAAGCGATCACAAAAGCTCACCATGAGCACGTTGTGCTAAGGTGAGCTAACAACAATGTGTGTTCATGTGCTTAACAACTTTCACGATGAGTGTGTTACTGTAAACAAATGGGACTGCTAGAGTCATCAAATTTATATTTTCCTATAGCCATGAAAGATAACTGCTGCGCCTCATTGCAGTTTGCTTTTTTACAGACATGAACCGATTTTCACTCCGCCGATAAATAACTATAGTTCATCTTGATAATTGTATTAACAACACCAAGGGCCCTCAATCCATTTTAGGGGAAGCGGGTCGCTACCCTCATGAGGGGGAATTTTCGCGGTATTTTGCAAAGTGAGTTGCAGTTCTTCGCGTAGCTAAGGCTTCTAAGCACATACTGATTTGCAAAATATGCTCTGTAAATTTAGTCGGCGGCTAACGCAACCAACTAAAAAAGTATGTTAGACTCATAATAAAATGATGCATGTTTAAATTTGTTGGCTGTTCTTACAAGAATTCCAGGACAATTCTAATTATGGTGTTAAGAATCGTTTTCTTAAATTTAATATACGGATCTAGTTTTCAACCCCAAGTGATTCAGTTGTGAAATCATCAAATATATCATTGTGATAAATGTTCTGGCCATGTTTTATGAAGATTGGGTCAAAAATGACGCCTATACAGTGTTCACAAGGTGACTATTGATGGCGCAAACAGGCTAGAAGAAGGACAGACAAAAGGGGAAAACACAAGCCTTGACTTTTTGTGTTAATGCACTCATAATTGACAGCACTCTATGAGTTATTTGAGATGCTTCATCATCATCATCATCCGAATCATTCTCCCCCTCATCCTTATCATCATCACAATCATAATCATCATCATCACCATCATGAGCAACATCATATTCATCAATCTCCATCATCATCACCATCACCATTATCATCATCACCATCATCATCATCATCAACATAATGATCATCACCATCATCATCATCAACATAATGATCATCATCATCATCATCACCATCAATATCATCATCATCATCATCATCATCATCATCATCATCATCATCACCATCATCATCGATGCCATCAGCATCATCATCATCATCAATCATCAGCATCATCATCATCATTAACGCCATCACCATCATCATCATCATCATCAGCAGCAGCATCAGCATCATCATCATCATCATTATCAACGCCATCACCATCATCACCACCATCATCATCATCATCAATCATCAGCATCATCATCATCCTCATCATTATGATTATCATCATCATCAGCAGCAGCAGCAGCAGCATGAACTGGCAGATGTGGACTATGAACGTGAAAGCAATGATCATAATATTTTGGTCACAAACATAAAAAATAGTTGTATGATATTATATAATCTATACAATTTATAGGAAATATCATATATTATCATTTACAAGACATTTGTTTTAAACCAAACAACACTTGCCTTTACTATATGTTCTTTCGGGAACATATTGTTTCAATTATTTGAACATGCTGAAACAAATTTGTGTCAATTATTATCTGTCTTCCTTTTAACACAGACCAACTCGACAAAACTCCACAAAACCTTTTTTTGTAATATTATTTATTGTATTATTTATTTTAAACAAGAGCACGGCATAGCGGGTGCCAACACTCGGCAGTGGGTGCAGTTGTGAATAAATAAAAGCTTGTCAGAAGTTTTATATTAGAGGTCACAGTGACCTTGACCTTTGACCTAGTGACCAAAAATGGTTGTTTTGTATAAAACTCATCAAGGTGCATCTACATATGAAGTGTCAAAGTTGTAGGTGGAAGCACGTGGATTTTTAAAGCCTATGTTAAAGATTATATTAGAGGTCAAAGTGACCTTGACCTTAGACCTAGTGACCCAAAAATGGGTGTGGCGTGTAGAACTCATCAAAATGTGCAGCTACATATGAAGTTTCAAAGTTGTAGGTGAAAGCACTTTGATTTTAGAGCCAATGTTAAGGTTTTAACACGATGCGGAAGGTGGACAGCATACGGCAGACGCCGCAAGGCGGACGATGAGCTGGCTATAACAATACCTCGAGTTTTCTCCAGAAACTGCAGAGCTAAACATGTACAAATATTCCTTAATATCATTGATTGTGAAAGCCAAATGTTTGAATAATACAGTCATCAACCCAAAAGCATGAATAAATGGTTTTCTGTAAAATCGTAGTATTGAGCATTTGTTTACAATCTTTAAATTGTGCTATTTTGACATGGCAGAAGTGGTTGCATTTAATTCTTAAAGATATATATGCCCGATCTGATAAGAAAATTATTTTAATAAGCAATTAGCATTCATTTTTATTTGTGAGCAAAGCTCACAAATAATGCAGACGCAATTTTGCAAATCAGTATGGATCAGTATGGGCTTAGCTACGGCAGGAACTGTAACCTGCGACTGCCTGTTTGGATAACTCCAGTAAACTTTAGCAGACGATAATGCTAAAAGCGTCTGCATTAATCAACGCATCTACCTGTTCTCACTGGTACAGTACATAGAGTGTATTTAACAACTTGAAGTAAAATCAAAGCGCTGAAGGCACTGAAGATGTTCGCTATTGCATAATTTAACACGCAATTCATTTTTCAAAATCAATCGCAAGTTTGAAATGAACACACGTTATTCAACTTTATAAAGTGTGTGTCTAGTTTTGTGTGCACTAGTGCTGCAACAATACGCCAAAAACCGTATTGCAATATATTGTCAGTTCAAAAACCCGTATTGCAATATATCGCAATATATTGCTAACTTGTACCAAAATTATAACTTGCCAATTACCCAATAATCCCATAAATTCCAATTTTAAAGCAAATTCTGGTAAATATTTACTATAAATGTGCTCAAGAATAATAAGAAACACAAACATTTGCAAATTTTCTTAAGTATCAAATACATTTTTGCAATTGTTACTATTTAAAGATGTGATGAAATAACGTTCAACCGGGGCGTTTTTCCCACTGAACACGCGTAATTCAGCTGACGTGATGTTCCCGTTTTTATACAACACAAAATACACCCATATTTCCATGCGACGTTCTACATGTCTGTATAATTTTCGCGCGCTTTTTATTGAGACAAAGGATAAAGCACTTTGTATTTGACGCTATAATTTTTTATTGTCGCCTTAGCATTCAAATTTGGAAGCGTGTTTCCGAAATTCGGATTACAAATAATGCTCAAATCAGAATCGAACGAAACATTTACAGCTGTGCGCAATTAATTCAACGATAATCTGTTCAAAAGCATCGAATGAATGCTCCCATGTAACAACGCTACTCCGTATAATACACTTTTTAGAATGCTTTTTTTACGTAAAAAATAATTTACACTGCTTTGTTTTGTTTACCTTTTTATCATTATTTCGGATGGCTTTTCTGGACGAAATGTGTATGAATTTTTGTAAAATTTTCGTACCGGTATGATGAAAATCATATCGCAATACAATATGCGGATTGCGTATTGCGATATATACCGATATACCGGTATATTGTTGCAGCCCTAGTGTGCACTTTTTATCATCCTTATTATTTCATAGAAATAACTTAGTTATACAAAATAAAAACAACATGCTTTTTGGACGTTCTGAAAGCATAGAAAGTATGATGAAAATGGTAATGAGAACTTAATATAAAGAAAATTTGCAGTCACCATCATATTAAAGGAATATTTTTTCTAATATCAAATAACTATCTCACCAAGAATATAAATTCATAATGAAAGTTCTGTGTACAAAACTTTTGATTTTTGACACCATATACAAATTCAAAATAAACAATAATCTTCGTATCTTGTATATGGTGGAATAAAAGTATATAAACATTGCTGTTTATGCTTTACTTGTTACCCGAGCAGTTCACATGGTGTCAACAATGCTGACATAAACATAGGTATAGAGCACTTATGCGCTTTTAGGCGTAGCTGTTTTAGTCAGTTTTCATCTTAGTGACTTTTACATAACGCCAACAGACACGCATGAATATTTTTGAATATTTAATAAGCTGATTCGAGATACAACCTCTTAATTTTTGCTACATCACTGCGTATGTGCTCAATTCAAAGGATGTAGCACTGTTCAGTGTAAGGAATTCCGCACCACTCTCTGTATGCTCAAACGACACAAATTGTGGCCCTGTTACAATTACCCGTTACAATCCATCTCGCAGAATTTCACTTTCGCCTCCAAGATGAGAAAACAATCATTAGGGAAATAGTATAGTGTCACGATAAAAGAAAATCGTTTAATTATCATACCACAATGTTTGCCGTACTTGGTCAGCACGTCTGGAAATCATTCCTTAATGTGTGGATAGGCTGCCTTTATTAACAAGTTTGCTATTTTGAATTCAATTTTGTATCAAAAAGCATTGTTCTTAAATGTGGCATTTTCAATTTGCAATGAGATTTGTAATGACCCTCGTCATGCGAAAATGGGTCTTATTGCATATGCGCTCATCATATAAATAGCCCACTCAGCTATCTCTCCTTCTGGTAAAGAGATACATAACATATTGAGTGATTTTATAGCGAACAACATCGCCTATATGGCCTGACTGCGAAAAAGCACATGTTGGGTTTAAAAAACGCTTGCCGAAACGCATAAGACCCATTTTTGCATGACGGCGCTATTGACGTGTGATTTCAATGTGTCGAAAGAAAACTGCATTTAAATCATATATCAACATACAATATATTTCGATAGTGAAGAAAGATACTCATAACAAGGCATATGAAGACACATATGAAGTGCTCTCCCGTAGTATATTTTTATCTACTCACACTAATATGTGGTTTGACAATGCAAACACACCTTTCATGCGGTGAATAATTATGCAACTTACAAGTGAAAAACACAACACAATAGTTTAACTTTTGTTTAATTGTATTTATTTATTTAGAAAAGTAAATTGCAAACTTTATTTCAAAGTCAGCATATACGCCGACTACATTTTAAAAAGATACTTATTGTTATAAATATATTTAATATAATATACAGTCAAACCTGAATTCAGCGGTCAGTCAAGGGAAATGATCAAAGTGACCGTTGTCCACAGGTGACCGTTGAATTCGGATCACAATTTTAAGAAGGTCGGTCAGTTGGTAGTATTACTACGTCGTTACCCCACCCAGTCGTTTGCATACAGTGTAAAACAAATGCTCATTGCATTAACAAAGCATGATAACAGCATTAACTTACGCGTGTACATTGAATAATAGAGAATAATATCTTTTAGATTGATTTAATTTCATATTGTTAAATTAAACAATGACTTTATCAACGCTGATATAATTGTTTACTCATGCATCTCATTCATTCAGTAAATAAAGCTTGTCACGTTCCGTAAAAGTCTAAAAAGCGGATTCGGTGTCATAAACCGATAGTACGGTGTAATTGTACCGTTCTAATTCAAAGAAATAGCGGTCATTTAATTTAACGATAATTACTTTCAACAAGTCATAAACTCTGATATATTTTCTTTTGAAGATACCCCCACAATTATCCCCGGAAAAGAAACCTTCTCAACACCATTAAATTGTTTACTCGCAGCGGGCCGCTTTTATAATATCATAGACAATTACCGCTTTCAGACGCTTTAAACGCAAAATAGACGGACAAATAATGTGCTGTGTTTTCAATTTTCGCGACTCGAGACGACTGACGCGTGACCGTTAATTTCAGGTGAAACATGAATTTCGGAGTGGAATATAGTGGCCGTTGGCCGTTATGGTCAGGTGACCGTTAAATTCAAGTGTAATATAGAGTGTTTTTCGTCGGGGGGATTCCAGACTGACCGTTGTCTGCAGGTGACCGGTAAATTCAGGTGGCCGTTAGGTCAGTTTCGACTGTATTTAGTTGTTTTCGGTTTTAGCGATTATAAAGCATTTTCGAGGTTGCCTATAGTATGCCTGTAGTAATTGATGAACTCATATCCAACTGTCTATGTATTGAGAACTGTGAATATAAACAAGATAAACCTTCTACTAACCTTCTACTATTGCGTTGCAAGCACCCGTAAATACAAAAGATCGCCGCTATCTGTTGAGAACCAAAGAACGTTTTCCAGAAAAACCCGCTGCAATAGCATGAACGAGGTCACGAAACAGGTCATTCGTATTATTATTATAAATTGTTTGTTATATTCGGGTTTAGCGATCATGAAACATGTTTTTGTTTTTGTCTATCGTAATGCTGAAGTTATTGTTGAACTTATGTTCAAAGTTTTATCAATTGAGAATATAAATAAGTGTTAACTTTTTCCCGAATCTATTAATAGCCTCAATTTACGACCTGTACTAGTCGTCATTGAGGTGTATGTGAGAGCGTAACCTATTGCGTTGTTTTCGCCCGTGGACTTTCCTTTGTTTATCGACATTAATAGCCTCATATTATGATTGCACTGAGCAAAAATACTATGTCATGAAGACGCTTCAGAAAGTGGACTATTTTATTTATTCATAAACAATCTCCTCCGCGACACGTACAATACGATCATTGTTTATTGATTCTTTTCTATAAAAGCACCGTTCGAAACTATAGTTGCATTTAACACAATATTAATATCATGTTTTCATTTGTGAATGAATATAATTGGAGAACTCAAACCTCTTGCATAAATTATACAACTCTTTCTCATAAGGATATGCGTAGTAAGCGGGTATTGGGCTCCTAGTAGCAAAGGCGTATCGACCTGAATTTTAGACTTACCACCATAGACGGTCGCTAAGCGACCATATAACAACGTTGGCCAGTCTATAGTGTTTATCATTGAAATCTGTACATATTGGCTGCTTTCAGGGAAAACAAGGCTTAATGCATGTCAAATAAGATTAGCCTTTGCACACTGATTAGCTGTATCAATGATTTGAAAATAACAACACACATCTTCACCTGTGTTTTAAGACACACTCTTTATAAATTTGAGTGGGTTGTGATCATTTTAAACTTGCGATACAAAAAGCTATATCATAATTTTGAAAACTGAGTTGCGTCTTAGATTATACAACAGCAAACAAATTCAGTGCCTTCAGTGCTTTGATTTGTTCTTTTTGTTATACTGCTGTATTGAAAATGAGCATTGTGTTTGTCACAGATGGTAATGAATTCCCTAGAAGTGGTTGTCACACAATAATCATTATTCATTGTTATCAAAAATCATGATAATGTGACTTGGTCAGTAACATCAGAGTTTGACCCCAAAGAAGTGTTAAGTTTCAGGTTAATGTCAAAGTAAAATGAAGTCAGGTGTAGAGGGTGTCCTTGCAACTGACCCAAGACAAAGTTGAAACACCCATGCCTGAAACAAAGCTCTTCAACATTCATAATTGATGCAAGATAAACAAGGGTTGTTTGTAAAACATGCATGCCCCCAATATGGGCTCTCTGTTGTAGTGACAGCTATTGTGTGAATATGTTTTTTGTCACTGTGACCTTGACCTTTGACCTAGTGACATGAAAATCAATAGGGGTCATCTGCGAGTCATGATCAATCTGCCTATCAAGTTTCATGATCCTAGGCATAAGCGTTCTTGAGTTATCATCCGGAAACCATTTTAGTATTTCGGGTCACCGTGACCTTGACCTTTGACCTAGTCACCTGAAAATCAATAGGGGTCATCTGCCAGTCATTATCAATCTACCTATGAAGTTTCATGATCCTAGGCATAAGCGTTCTTGAGTTATCCGGAAACCATTTTACCATTTCGGGTCACCGTGATCTTGACCTTTGACCTAGTGACCTGAAAATCAATAGGGTTCATCTGGGAGTCCTGATCAATCTACCCGTAAAGTTAAATGATCCTAGGCCTAAGCGTTCTTGAGTTATCATCCGGAAACCATCTGGTGGACGGACATTCGGACCGACATGAGCAAAACAATATACCCCCTCTTCTTCGAAGGGGGGCATAAATACATCATTGATGGTTACTCTCGAACAGACAGACACAAAACTATGAATAGACAGTGAATGGAAATACAACATGAGACAATGCCAGAAGCATGAATAATGACAATTATAATTAACCAAGAAATAGGCCAGAGTGAAAAATCTAAGTACAAAATATTAGATAAATGTCAAGGTAAAAATAAAGATGAGTACATTGGGTTTAACAAGAAATCAAACCTTCTGAATGCAGGGGTTTTTTTTAGAAAAAGGGGAAGACGCTGGACGCTGGGTGAAAGGGGAAAATATAGTGCGAAAGAGACATATTTGGGAAAAAAATAAAAACTGTTTTAATCAATGGGTTTATCCTCATCTTCTCTGATTTCAGGTTTTTTTCACCACTGTCTGCGCCTCTGGAAAATGGAGGCATTCACAAAGCGAAAAAAACGGCCCCATTCCCAATCAAATCTAGATGACATTTTTCCCAATTAATTTACAATAAAGAAGTTTTCTGTCAAAATCATAAAAAAATGTTTACAAACACTAATGACATTTAGATTGACTTCCCTTAATCCATTACGTTATATTGCATGCACTTAACGACTGAGATTCTTCTACCAAAATTTACAGCGATAAAGTGCTAAATGTTCTGCATGACTTTGCAAAAATTAATAGGAACCGCAAACTACACATTCTAATCCAACTCCATAGATGCTTATTTCTACTTTAACGTGATTTCGCGACCACCGCAAATGAGCTGGTATTGCGATGAATAATTAAGCAATTAAAATTAACAATTTTTGATTTAAAGCTTAAATAAATGCTAAAAAAGATATGTTTTAGTGAAAAATGATACTCTTGGAGGGGAAATTGTATTTTGAGGGGAAAAAATTCTGGTAGGGGAAGACGCCGACTATCAGCGTCACTTTCTTATTAAAAAAACAACCAGGAATGAGTTCAAGTCCCTAAGTTGGTCACTGTCATAGTCAAGATGAGAAATGTGATTTTCATGTTTTGAGAGTGTTCATAGATAACATCTATGTTAGTATTTAAGAATTGTAGGAAGTGTACATGATATTAGATAGAATGCATGAAATTAAGCTAACCGGCTTTCCAATTCAAAGAAAAGTGCAAATGGCTATGCACAAACAGCATTAAACAAGAACAGCCTGCGAGTAACTCGCAGACTGTTCAGGTTTTTCATGCTGTTTGCTGCTAATCAGTACCTAATGTTTAGAAATGAGGCCTTTAAAACTTGCATCTAGTTAGATAGGTATTTAATTCAATATTATTTTCTTAGGGACTACACATGTGTCAAAACATGTATCTATGTGGTATTAAGGTTCATGGGGGGGATAAAATTCAATAAAACTTTGCTTTGGTTTTTCTTCATTCAATGTGGTACAATATGGTCAAACTATATATCATTTTAAAGCTTAAGACGGATAGAATAACATAAACACATTTTTGGCATTCAATATTTGTGTGCTTTATTCATATTTTGGTTTAAAACCAATACATTTTTACACTTATTTACAAAATCTCAATCTTAAGTTAGGAAGGATATGCACTACCTTAAGTTGAATAAATACAAAGCTATATACATATACAAGGTCAAGTTAGCAACATTTCACAATTGTCATAAAACAACAAATGAGTTTTTATTCAACTGCCTTTTTTGGATAAATTTCCTAAACAAAGTTCTAAAAATAACTAAAACGTAACTACTTTTTAAAAATCCAGGTGTGGTGGATAATAAGAGTCACAATTCTATTTCAAAGGCTTAACAATTTTGTTATTTACCTCTCAACCAAATTGCAAATTTTAAACCATCTCAAATTGAAATAGATTGCAGACGATATATAAAATTGTAAAGGAATATAAAAAAATTGGCAAACCAATTGATTTTATATTTCGATTCCTTCTACCCATTTTGAAAGCATGGCCATTGCTGTGCTCCGTAGAAAAACGTGCAAAACAAATCGGTCGAAACCACGTGCAGTGGTGAGAAAACCGGGTATGTGTATACACATACCTGAGAAAACACATACGTATTTTGACAGTTGGGTGGCAACTAGTAAAACAACTATTAACATTAATCAGCAAGAGATCGCAAAAAATAACAGAAATGACCACGTAGAGATATCATCAATTACCCTATTTCAAATATTTTCCAGCTGAAAATTGTCCCCCACACGTCTTTTTTAGTTTATATGTATTGTTTTTCTGGAGCCGAAGTGCATCTCACAGAATATCCATCCAACTTCCGTTGTTTTCACTTTCGTTATTAAAAACTCCGTTTAAAAGAATTATTTCTAATTTTAGATTGTTAAAGCGATGTATTATTATATATTATCACTAGAATAGTATACCGTGATGAATTGAATGGAGTTACGTATCGATCTTTCTGTCAGTCTGTAAGCGTACTATTTTATGCGCAATAATATAATACATGTGATTCGACAACGATTGTAAACATTGGTGAAATGCTTCTTACATAGTTATTCTTTTGAGTGTTTTTGAGGTCTGATCGTGCAGTTTGCAAACATCAACGGAAAGATTACAATCCAATGCATTTGTCATCGTCAACCGTTTGGAATGTCAATTAGGCGATGAGTGAGTTTTTAGCATGTTTCTTTCTATTTTATTAATTTAAAAATGGCTGCCCCCATGGTAATGAAATGACATGTGTTCGAGTTTTGATATTTCTAGATATGTAAACTTTTTTTACTATTTAAGCGTAACTTGCCCTCGTCAATGTCGATATTAATCACAAGTTATATAATTTTCCGCCGAAATACGTGGAATAAACATGATTCAGATTTTTGAAAATAATGTATATTTTATTGTTAAAATCGCTTTGTATTTTTATTGATTTTGTGGATGTTATGAAACGTTGATGTACAAAATTGGTAGCAGTTTGAAGGAAAAACATCCTTTAAAGCATATATGTATACATTTTCAATGTGGCACTCTTCCTTTAGTCAAATTTGAGTTCAATGCTAGGGATCCCACATTTTTCAAAATTAAGCCTCTACATAAACCTTAAGGGTTAAACAAGAGATTGGACTCTGCATTAGTTTGAGCCAAAAATAGGTCAGCATCAACAGCAACATGAGGTAAGGTTGATGTGGGTGTGTTGATGGTGTTTAAGGACATCATCATTGCAAGTAAGAAAGATTTGTAGGAAACATTATTTATTTTATATGGAATGTGTCATTTTGTGTTCACCATGTGGAGATGGAAGGATGGGTCAAGCAATGTGTACCTCCAACATCATGTCAATGACAGGGCATACACACTATTTTGGGTCTTCTCATAAATATATTAATTTTAGTACTAGACACAATTTGGTGTCACTTATGATTATTATTGTGATCAACGAAAATAACCACTGGTGAGGAGTGTCAAGCAGATCTGGCAAACGGAAGGGCATACTTAAATGTTGACTGTGGAGAATATATAGCTAAGTATTTCAATTATGTACTTCCTAGTTCATGCATACAACTTTTACCAAATTAAATACGATAAAGAGTAAACAATGTTACAGTCATATTAGATAATCGCTAAAAATGGTTCTATGTATTTGTCATTCAGGGTTAATACAAGCCCAGAAAAGCCCAGTAAGGCAACATTAAGGTTATAAAATTATGTACAGCATAACATATTTGTGTATTTTATTACATTATTACCTTAAGGATGTTTCTTATTTGCTGTCAATATTTGTATGACAGAGAAATTTTGCTAAACTGCTCCAAATGTATGTTGTTGTTGTTAAAAACAATACATCAAATAGAAAGGTAAAGAAATAGATTGTGGGTAAATGACATGTATTAACTTACAAAAATAAGGTCTGTGCCCTGCAAATGTGTTACCTACCTAAGCACTTCAGCAATAAATCAAAGGGAAAATACAACTCTGCCATTCAAAAAGCTCCAATATCTATAAGAACAGCAAATGAACACAAAATCAAATTAATACATCAATGTAAAAACTAATGTCTTTGTCAAGGTATGGATGGCAATTATTTAGTTGTATTATGCAGTGGACAAATTGACCTGATTGTTGCATTATGCACCAAGCACATTGACATGGTTGTTGTATTAATTATGCTGTGGACACATTCACATGATCGATGTATTAATTATGCTGTGGACACATTGACCAGATTTAGTAGTATTATGCAGCAAACACTTTGACCAGATTTTGTTGTTTAATGAAGCGACTACATGTACATTGAACTGATTTAGATGCATTATGCAATTGACACATTTACCTGATTTTGTTGTATAATGCAGCGACTGCATTGACCTAATTTAGTTGTATTATGTAGCAAACAGATTTGTGTCATTTAGTTATTTACGCAGCCAACACATTGAAGTGATTAATTTGTTTTACGCAGCAAACTTATTCACCTGTTTTCAATGTATTAACTATTATGAAGTGAACATATTGACCAGATTTAGTTGTATTATGCAGCAAACGTATTAACCTGATTTTCAAAACATCAGTTTAAAGGGGTTAACAGTAAAAGGGTTAACGGTAAATGTTAATTCATTATTTTCCGTAAAGCCTTTGGCTTTACATGTATCAATAGCATGTCTGTCAGACGCTGCGCATACGGCCCGCAATTATAAAGATCTGGAAAATACACCATGCACTACGCTCCGCACAGTACACATCGAAGAACCCGGATAATCATTGTCTTTTCGGCGCTTGAAGCGAGAGCAGGATTTTATCGGTGAGTTTAACATGGCCCGATATTTTTTAAATTATATTGGCTCCACCTAGGACGTAGTCCAGGTATTTGTTGAGTTTATTATTACAAAAGTTTCCGTTTTTACAGTTCTTTGCTGTTATTTATTTGTTAATTGTAATTCTGGTTAAAATTAAAATGAGCCAGTCCGAGAACGAAGTTCTCGAGTACACTGCAAATGTTCTGTTCTCATCTTCGGAAAGCGAAGGTGAGTTTTCGGGGTTCGAGGCAGATAGCGCCGAACCAAAACAGTGCCAACAACGAAAGCTTAAATCGGTTGTTAAGAGAGTACATAAAAGTTCAATACGAACTGACGTAAATAATAATTCTAAAAATGACTCAAAACAGACAAAGGGAAGCAAAAAGCCACAAAGAAAACAACCCCTAAGTCAACAAGTGTAGGCTTATTTGATTTAGATAATTTGTCTGCCAATGATATTGATGTACTGAGAAAAAAGCTGGGCATTTTTGATATGCCAGTAGAGGAAGTGTATGATGACTTTGAGGGTTTTGACCCCCAGAATGCCCCAAATTTGAGAATAGAGGTTGAAAATGAAAATGAATTTACAGATTCAGATGCAAATGATTCTATAGGTGCACGAAAATATGCCCAAGACTCTAGCAATAACATGACATCTGAGTTGAAAAATAGTCTTTTGGACGATTCTGATCAGGTTGAAGATCGATCAGACTGGAAATTGCCCAAGATTTAAACAAAAGTTAAAGGACCAGCTATTACACAATCTTTGGCTGACTTAATTAGTGTGGCTTGTACATCACAGTGTGACATTTAATCTGTTTCAGAGAAGTATCATGTTCCTGAAAATTGTGAGAAATTAAATCCTCCCACTGTTAACAATGAGATATGGAAAATTTTAGACAAAAGAACACGTACTTATGATTGTCTTTTCCAAGACATACAATCACTACTTTCATCAGGCATTGTCCCAATTCTGAAATTGGTCCAAGTGCTTAAGCAGTCATTGATGACCAATGAAGAGGCTAAAGAGTTAATCTCTGACTCTCTGACATTATTGGGTCAAGCCCAGTTCAATTTGAGTGTCCGTAGGCGATATCTTCTTAAACCTAATCTAGACCAGAAATACAAAAATTTGTGTAGCATAAACATGCCTGTGACAACCCAACTGTTTGGGGACGACATTGCCAAGGAAGTGAAGAATTGCAAGACCAGTCTTAATCTTGGAAAGATGAGACCGCAGCAAAGTTTTCAGCCCAATTTCTTTCCGAGGGGAGGATTCCGTGGAAGGTTTCCACGTAATTTAAATAGAGGTCGTGGCAATGTAAGATACATGCCATATGGACAGGCACCTGCCTTCAATTCTCGAGGATTTAGAGGACCCATGAGAGGAGGACCTAGAGGCGGTAGAGGTTTTAAACCCTCAGCAACTGTATCAGCCCCAAACGAGGGCAATTAGGAGCGGTAGGTAGACTCAAACACTGTTATAAGTCCTGGGAATTTTTTACCAGTGATCAATGGATTTTGAATAATATAAAAGGCTATGTCCTGGAATTTGAGTCAAAACCTTTTCAAACAGTTATTCCAAATGAAATCTCTTTTAATGAATCAGAAATTCAGATTATTGATCAAGAGGTGGATGATTTATTGAAAAAAAGGAGCTATTGTCGGTTCTGAGTGGGAGCCAGACCAGTTTATTTCAAATATATTTGTGGTAAAAAAACCTAATGGAAAATTTAGACCAATTATAAACCTCAAAAGGTTAAATAATTTTGTTCATTATGAACATTTTAAACAAGAGCATTTTAAGATAGTGCTTGAATTAATTCAAGAAAATGATTTCTTTTGTTCTGTGGATTTACAAGATGCTTATTTTTCGGTTCCTATTCATCCAGATTATCAAAAATATTTGAAATTTACATGGAAAGGAGTTCTATATGCATTTGTTTGCCTGCCGTTTGGGTATAGTGCAGCACCCAGAGTATTTACAAAGTTGTTAAAACCAGTTTATGCATGGTTTAGGTCCCAAAGTATTAGATGTGCTTACTATATTGATGATTCTATTAATATGAGTTTAGACAGAGATATATGTTTACAGAATGCTGAAACAATTTGTTCCACATTACAGTCTCTTGGTTATGTGGTAAATTCCACTAAGTCAGTTCTAGTGCCAACACAAAGGATTGTGTTCTTTGGTTTTATAATAGATTCCGTTCAGTTTATGATATTCCTTACACAGAGGAGAAAATAGAGAAAATTATTCTTAAAGCTCGAAGACTTTTGTCTAGTAGAAGAGTAATAGTTAGAGACCTGGCATCGTTTATAGGTCTTTTAGTTAATGCTTTTTATGCAGTTCTAGAGGCTCCTTTGCATTATAGACAACTTGAACGTTTAAAATTAGAAGGACTTGGAAATAATAACAGTTTTGATAATGAAATAATGTTAAATGGGAGAGTTATTCAAGAATTGCATTGGTGGATTGAGAATGTTAATTGTAAAAATGGTAAAAGGATTAGACCTAAGAAAGTCAGTTTCATTTGTCAAACTGATGCATCTTTATTAGGTTGGAGATGTGTTGACAACGAATCTGGTAGATTTGTTAATGCTGAATGGACGAAAAAAGATTCCGAATATCATATTAATTTTTTGGAGCTTAAAGCGATTTTTCTTGGGTTACAGTCATTATATGATAAAACCAATGATTGTCATATACGAGTTTTTTCTGATAATGTATCTGCAGCGACCTATGTTAATGATATGGGAGGAATGACTTCTCAAACAATGGATGGTTTAGCAGCAGAAATTTGGCAGTGGTGTTTAAAAATAATAACTATCTTTCAGCTGCCTATTTGAAAGGATCAGAGAATAATGTGGCTGATTTTTATTCTCGATATTTTAATAAATCATCAGAATGGATGTTGAAACAAGAGATTTTTGAAAGAATTTGTTCAGAGTATTTTATACCTGATATTGATCTCTTTGCATCAAGCCTTAATTGTAAATGTAATAAGTTTGTTTCTTGGGTTCCTGAACCTCAAGCTTATTTCAATGATGCTTTTTCATTTTTATGGTCAGATTTTGAACCATATTTGTTTCCGCCATTTGCCTTAATTGGTAAGGTACTGAACAAACTAGTACAAGATAATGTTAAACGAGCTATATTGATTATTCCATTATGGAGATCTCAATTTTGGTTCCCAAATGTTATTGATTTATTGATATCAATTCCTGTTAGATTACCTCGTCACAAGGATTTGTTGACCGACCCAGAGGATGGAACATCACATCCACTATCCAAAAGTATGGACTTGGTCGCAGTGCAGCTATCAGCCGACATTTGCTTGTGCAAGGAGTTCCTTCAGGAGCAGTCTCAGTTATCCTTAACTCATGGAAATCAGGAACAGAAAAACAGTATAGTTTGTCATGGCGTAAGTGGTGTATTTGGAATCAAGAACGAGGTAAAAATCCCATTAAAACCTCTGAGACGCAGGTAATAGCTTATTTATTTTACCTGTTGAAAAACAATAAGTCTTATTCAGTGCTGAACACGCATAAAGCAATGCTTTTGCAGACTTTAAATATTTTAGGCAAAAAATGGTGTGAATCTCCAACATTAATTAGTAGGTTTATGAGAGGTGTAGCTATTATGAAACCTGTGGTTCCAAGGTACAAATTTACATGGGACGTGTCTTGTGTTTTGCAACTATTAAAGTCGCTTATGCCTTTGAAACAGTTATCTTTGAAAACATTAACGCTAAAGTTAGTTGGTTTGGTGGCTTTGGCTGCTGCCCCTCGTGCACAAACTATTGTGTCCTTGAATATTGATTGTGTTAAAATTGATTATACTATTTGTGAAGCGGTGTTTTATTTCAAAAATTTGTTGAAAACTACGCCAGTGGGTAAAAAACAAAGTTTTTATTTAAAATTGCAGCACTTTCAGGAAGAAAGTTTATGTGTGTTTCATACCTTAATTCATTATATGAAAAGAACTAAGCATCTTAGACTTTCATCTCAGTTGTTTGTGTCTTATGTTTCTTATAAAGAAGTGTCTACAAGTACTATTGCACGATGGTTGAAGGATGTTTTAGTTATGTCAGGTATTGATGTGGCTATTTTTAAGCCACATTCATTCAGATCAGCAGCAGTTTCTGCTGCAGTTAAAGGAAATTGTTCGATTAATAATATCCTTAAAACGGCAGGGTGGAATACTGATTCCAATTTCTACAAGTTTTATTATAGGGACATTGTTTAAAGGTCTGATGTACCATTTGTTCAGGCAGTTTTTTCGCAGGTTTAATTGTATCATTAAACTTAGTGTTTTTAAATATGTTATATGTTAAAATATACATGTATACATATACAAAGTGAAGGTTTATTTAACCGTATTGTTTTCATTTGTTGACGTTTCAGGTATTTGTATGAACAGTCACAAATGTTTTTCTATTACCTTTGTATTCTGTCATATATGGTTGGGGTATGGAATGCCTATTATCATATTGTATACCTATTGTGTATTATTTTGTTAACATGTTGAAATAATACAATCTAGACGGGAAAGGAATTTAAAAATTGGTTTTATATCTGTGTCCTGCTAGATTTGTTGTCAGTCTTTAAAGATGCTATTGATACATGTAAAGCCAAAGGCTTTACGGAAAATAATGTCCCCTTATCCAAGCGTTTGTGACGGATGAGGGTCATTATTAGAAGTAAAGCCGGAGGCTGAGCATGTATCAACCCACCCCTGTTGTTGTATAAGGGTCATATGGAAGTGTTATTCTTCTTTTTCACCCTCCCAGGTTGACATTTACTGACAACAAATAACTTTTAAACAATGATTATCTGGGTTCTTCGATGTGTACTGTGCGGAGCGTAGTGCATGGTGTATTTTCCGGATCTTTATAATTGCGGGCCGTATGCGCAGACATGCTATTGATACATGCTCAGCCTCCGGCTTTTCTTCTAATAATGACCCTCATTCGTCACAAACGCTTGGATGAGGGGACATTATCTACAAGGCTGTCCAGTTAGCGCAGTGGTTTGTACAAGCAGTTCTCACTTCTGCAACCAGTGTTCAACCCCCTTCCCAGGGCATGTGAGTTTGGTAGGTGTTCATAACAGACAGGTGGGTTTCCTCAGGGCGCCCCGGTTTCCCCCCACAACATAAGACCACACCAAAATTATAAAACTTACGGTATAAACTAAATAGCTGGAAACTGCAGCTTTCAATCAAAATTTGTTTCAACTTTTAATGACTGGTTTAAACATTTACCGTTACATTCGTACATTAAATACGTGTATGTTATCATTTTTATACTCACAAGTCCTAATACAACACAATAGACATTGAGCAAACACATTTCCTCGATTAGATATAAATTATCCGAGTAGATTAAATTCATACATGCCATAATTTTTCAGACCAATTCCGGGACATTGAGTTAAATAGTCCGGGATTTTTGCCGATTTTCCGGGACATGTATTAAATGAAGCGATATTTATAGACATATGCATTTTTGGTACGTTTGTTTTGTTTCGCATCGTTAATTGCAAAAGTTCGAAAGCCTATCCGAAATACACTTGATCTATTAACGTCAACATAAACTTTACTACATCCGTTACTAGATACAAGCCACGTGTTTTCAGTGTAAGTGTTCTAAACATAGATGGTGACGTCACTGCGTTATTGTTATTAAGACCGGTGTGTAACGCGTAGTTGTTGATACGCCTTTATTCACGCTGGGATAAGTGGACGAATCTGCTGGGCGTTTTGACATGGCGAACGCAATTCAAATTCACTTATTATGTTTAAAGTTATGTTTACTGGTGGTTTAGAACAAGACAATAATAAACCTAGTGAAGATGTCGTTTTTATATGCTTACTTTTTTAGTCAACTTCTTTGTCGGTTAAACGTGCGAACATAAACTGCTTTTAATTTTTTACTCAGCAATGTTGGACTTCAGATGTGTAAACAACTATCCTTAGCCCTTACGTAGCGGGAAATAATGATGTAGTAGATTAAAGTCAATTAACAACCACATTAAACAATGCCGCCTTTTCCGTTTGACCGCGAACGTGAGACAATCGATATGATAACAGGACCTATGTTAATTGATCGATTTTGACACGTAGCGTAGTCTGCCTATTCGGGTAGGCATTGTCATGGAGACGCCGCAGATATACACAGATTCTAGGTGCAGTTAAGCCTAAGATAAGGTACATGTATATATGGATTTTGTAAATTCGGGGACATTTGACAGATTTGCGGGACAGCGGGACAAGTTCTTCATTTCCGGGACTGTCCCGGACAATCCGGGACGTATGGCATGTATGTTAAATTGCTTAGTCATGACCTTCAACATTGCAAATGGCGGACGTGTTGTAACATTCAACTCGCGTTCAATTCAAAGCTGGCGATATAAATTACAAGTAATGGTGATTCAATAATGAAGAAAGCATTAACTCACCGTGTTTAACAAACGTTTGATTAGGTTTGTTAAACCAGATAACAACAAGGAAAATTTGGATCATTAAAGTTAAACAGGTAAGGCAACTGAAGTGTACATATTTCGGACATGGATAGTATTCGGATAAACAGTAATAGATATACTAGATGCCCCATGCATTAAGATTGTGTTTTGTTACAAAAGCTGTCATAGGGATGATGATAATATAATGACAATAAATATGCGATGAAAAGGTGCTTCCGGTAAATATTTTAAATTACTTAAATGTTTTAAATATTGTAAAACGTTTTGCATCTGTTTCTTCCACTCATTCCTCTCAGTACACTGCAACAATAATAAGCACTTAGTGTTCAGATAAGGCTATGCAGCCTGGGGGTGTCTGGACTCTCATCAGCCCAGAAAGACGCCATTCTTGATATATTTAAAGCAGAAAAAACATAGAACTCTGTGTTCCGAAAGCATGTTGTTGTTTGTGCAAGACTGTGAATGATAGTAAATGTTGCTTTCCTGTGTCATTTAAAGATGACAAAAGTTAAACAAAGTCATACAAAATACCATTCTTCAATTGGTACAATTCACAACTTGATTTTTCCCAATTGGAAGATTTTGCTTCTCGTTTTTTTCCCAATTTGGTGATTTCACGACGTGAAAATTTCCCAATGGCATGGGTACCGGACCCGTTCCCGATTGGGTGAAAAAAATCACTGGTTTAACAATGCATGATCATCAGCATGGTTTTTAGTATTTAAGATTCCTGCCAATCCCTCTTAGAGTTATATTTACGTCTACCTTTAATCTCTATTAACATCGTGCACATCCGTGCACATCTGGGTGTTACATTTTACTACTAAGGTATCACTGTTAACACATAGGCTTTTTATATTTAAATGAAGTGCATGACCACAAAAGCCAATAAGATTCATACAAATATTATTAAACACAAATAATGCTACATTTATGAATACAAACAGTCAATATGTTAGAGTCCGATGGTATAGCAAGACGGTATACAAAAATAGCATACCGTAATTACTCTATGTTTTCGGACACTTAAAAATAATATTTTTTTTTCGTGTCCGAAAACATAGATACAAAAAATATTCACAAAATGCAGGTGTCCAAAAACTTAGAGTCGAAAATTGAAGTGTCCGAAAATAGCGTCAATTGTATCAACGACTACTGGTAATAGCATGCGCTTGTAAAATACCATGCCGTACAGTATAAATTACAGTTATATATATTTGCACTGCATTTTAAATTATTTTAAATGCTTAATTTATTTGACAGAAAGTTACTACAAGGTTGTACTTTGACCAACGAGTTCAAAGATGAGAATGCGACGTACTGATACTCGCTAGTATGAACCTGTAATTAACGCAAAAAAAGCAAACTATGAATTCTTTGTTTGTTCATTTCGGATAGTTGTATTCTAACACCTTCCATTGTTCGTAAAACTTGCAATAGGATGCATCACACTTTGAAGCGTTTAGTATTTTTCACAGCTATATTACTTAGAAGGGGTAAGACCATTGCGGTAGATAATTGAACTGTTAATTGGTACTGCCCCTGGTGTCATAACGCTTATGCTATCGGGCGAAACCATTGTTTAATACCGGTTTACCAGGTTATTTACCCAATAACGCAATGTAATGGCCCGTTGCTCTCAGGCATGCACCTTCCATGTTTTATGATGTTAATCTGGTTGTAAAACCCCGTGATCGAAGTGTCATTAGATATCGAAAACAGGACCGAAATTTGGTAAAATTGCGCTGTAAAATATTCTGTCCGAAAACTTAGAGACATAAATAATGGACAAAAAATCGTGTGTCAGAAAATTAAGTCATGAAAAATAATTATTTTTGCTAAAAAAGGGGGTGTCCGAAAACTTTGAGTGTCCAAAAACATAGAGTAATTACGGTACTATTCTGCAACAGAAATTGCTCGTTAGAAAATTAGAAAACAATTACAAAGTATTTTACTCAAGTTAAAATACTTCTTCAAAATGTAACTCAAGCAAAAGAAAGATGGAGCAAACATACATTTCTCTCCTGCCAGTTTATTATACCCAACTTATAACAGGTTGAAACAAAGTAAGCATACTAGTATTATGCATGAGGAATTTTAGTTACTATGTTACTATGTTTGATACCAGACAGAGGGTATATTACATATTCTAGTCTGATTGGGATATAGATTAATCCAACCTCACGGCATATGATACATTCAAGTTGTTCAGGGATTGGTTATATTATTTTACCATTGAAATGGTAGTAAGATATATTTGCAATGCCAGTCCAAGGGAGACCACTCAAAATTAAAAATTGTACCAAACTTTTACCATTGGAAATGGAAGTGAGATATACAAGTAATGCCAGTCCAAGGGAGATCACTCACAATAAAAAAATACCAAACTTCTCTGTTTGTCCAGGAAATATAAGTGAATTCATTTCATGGAATTTCAGAAGTTCTTAATTTATTTCTTTATAAAACTGAAATACATACTGCTTATACTTTGAGACATGAACTTAAGTCAAAAACATGATGTAATGTTCGAGGTAAATTTATGAAATTTATGAAAAACTCATTCAAAATAATTTGACCGAGTTAATACTGGTGATAAATAACAGACTTGATAATGATTTGATAATTGCTTAGAACAACTTGCTATTATCTGCAATTAATAAATAATTGTCTTAAACTTCAATGTTCAACACAAATTTTTAACACACAGTATAAAATATGGATTTCTTCTCAATTGGGTAAGGACTGCAAAGACATGTCCAAATTTTCCTGTGGTTTAAAGCCAAAACTGGTACTTGAAATGACAGGAAAAACACATTCGGCAGCAGACAATGACTGATCACAAAGTCCCGTACCTTATAACTTAAACCACAGTTCATAATCTGTGATTGGGCTGCATGCCACTGAGGCTGTGGCTGTTATTGATATCAAGTTTATCTTACCTGCAAGACTTGGCTTGTAATTATTGACTTGACATCTATCCCAGCCACAGTCACTTCCACCTCAACAAGTTGGAGGTCAGTACAGGTCCAGTGGCTGACTTAAGTTCAATTCCTGCTGCTCACTTGACAACTATTCCAACTTAAGTCACTTCCACCAAGACATGATGGAGGTCCGTACATATCTAGTGTCTTGATTAAGTTCTGGTACCACTACTCACTAGAATACTATTTCAAGCAGTCAAAGTCACCTAGACACTTTGGATCATGTCAGTACATTGCCAGTGTCTGATTTGAGTTCCATTATGCTGTTCAATTGGCAACTATTAAAACTACTGTACAGTCACTTCCATATAGACAGGAAAGGAGGTTAGTAGTATACTAGTACATGTCCAGTATCCAGCTAGAGTTCCATTTATTCTCAACACTCACAGAATATGTTTCACTGGCTGACCAATCTGCCTTCGGTACATCAACTGTGAATATACAAAAACAAAAATCAATGAGATAATTAATCTGATTTTTGTAAGTAAAATTATTTGTAAAGAAATCCATTTTGTTCTCTATGTACATGTACTAAGTAGACCACCTGTTAGGGCAAAAAGTGCACCTAAAAGATAAGCAGGTTTTTGCAAAAATTCATACATGTATTTACATCAGGGCTTAACACTAAGGCACATCCGAACAACATTCACTGCCTGTATTTAGGTCCGGACTAGCCAATGAACATGCCCGACCGGTCGTGTGTATAATGGGAGGGATTATGTGTTCCAAATCAATAAACAGCATTTAAAATAAGCTTTTCAAAGATGCAACAATCTTAATACAGTACGATTAGATGACAATTAAATCCCAGAGTGAAGTCAGAGATAACAACAAACGGATCTTATCTCAAAATAGATTTGGAAACCCCTGATTGCAATCAAAAAGAGGCCGATAATTCAGAAAATCCCCGGCAGTTTTCCTGGTAAAACACGTCCGTACCTATTTTTAAACGGAATTCCGCTAGATACGGTTTTTAATTGGTTTCCTCGTAGTGACGTGTTTTCTCGATAAAAATACACTATAATCTAAAAGCCGGGATCGCCCAGGATCGTCCGGGGTGGATGAACGCAACTGGACATTAACACAAAGTTACTATAAAATTATTAGTTATTTATCAATTTTAAATAATTGTAATTTGTTTGATCGATTAGAAGTGTTTTGAAAATCTTTTTTACCAAATTCAATTAGCAAAACTAATATTAATGGTCGATTCCGGCTTTTAGTAGAGAGTAACCCTGTACAACTGTTACGACTACCGTAACACGTTATTTTGTGAAACCTAAGATTCACTTACCATTTGTTGTCAGACGGTAACCGCGGCAATCTATGTAAAAAAAGGTTTGGCTTTACGGGTGGGGATGGGGGTTCCTCAGATAAGAAAAGAAAAGGGAAGGAGGAAAGTAAGAGAAAGTATGAGGGAAAAAAAAAGGAAATTTCTCCCGAAATGGCGTGAAGATTACAAATAGATGTCTTAAGTAAATGAATATTGAATTCATTAGCATTAGTAAGGCAAGCTAATAAGAATTATTGAATCATAATTGCGCATCTCTAGGCACAAGAAAATACAAGTTGAATGATAAATATAGAGGTTTTGCTATACGTAGGACAGGGCACATGAAAGATTGGTCAGGGCTAGTAGGTTCTGCATTTGCAAGCCCGAATGGGCTAGTTGAAAATAAAGTAAGTGTTAAGCCCTGTACATTGAATTTATATCCTTTATTAAATACCAAACACTACTTTGAAATCATGACTCATAGAATAAAACAAGAGCTGTCAGAGGACAGCGCGCTCGACTATTCGAGTGCTTGACAGTATAACGTAAGCCATCATGGGGAAAGTGTTCATATTCAATAATTTATAAGACAATCTTTCAAAGACAAAAAAAGGAAAAAATAATAATTGTGTTTTTTTTTTTGGGGGGGGGGGGGAGTAGGAGGGGGGGGAGAGGGGGGTATAATGTGGGGTGGAGTCATTTATTTGATGATGTTTCCAAAATAAAAAAGGAAAAATAAAAAAATTGGGGGGGTAGGGAGGGTGAGAGGGGGTAAAATGTGGAGTGTGGTCATTTATTAGATGATCCATTAAAAATAAAAAAGGAAAAAAAAATTGGGGGGGGGGGGGCGTGGGAGGTGGGGGGGCAGGAAATCTTGGGTGGGGCATGGGGTATTGTTTGGGTGGAATCCATTGTGGTATTCAGGTAAGTCTTGTTTTGTCAAAGTATTAATAAAATCTGATCATAAATAAAGAAGTTATGGCAATTTTAGCAAACTGTTCAATTATCTAAGTAAAAAAGGGGCCATAATTCTGTCAAAATGCTTGATATAGTTGTCTGCTCTTGTTTATAGATTGGGGTAATGTTAGTAAAGAAGTATGCAAATATAAAAGCAATATGTCAAAAGACATAGAAAACATTTGGGGTAGTACGCAAACTTTAACATAGATTTATCAATAATATGCATATTCTAAGTATAAAAGGGGCAATAATTCTGTCAGAATACTTGAAACAGTGGTCTGCTCTTGTTTATTGGTTGGGGTCATGTTGGTAAACGAGAACGCAAAATATAAAAGCAATACAGTCAATCTTGTGGATGCGACCACTTGTATTAAGCGACCTTTGTTTTATGCGACCATTTTGAAATCCCACGGAGCTTTTTCACTATATAATGATATTGTATTAAGCGACTTTTGTCTTACGCGACCAGCGACCGCTGATTTTTGTGTATTTTGATGTCCGAATCTTGAATTAAGCGACCACTAGGAGATAAAAGTGGTTAATCCATTGATCTTTCAGGGACAAATCCGTGTTAATTGTTTATCTAAGCCGATAAGATGTAATGTTACACCTCTGCTTTGTTTTCACACCAACCATTATGATTATGCTTTGTCTCGTTGACCGGTTCTGACCAGTATTGTTGTAGACTGCGTATCAATTTTTTGAGTTGAATAATAGAGGAACGTATACGCACAGTCTACAGCTTAAATAGTTTACTATGTGGAACGTTAAGAGACAACGCCGATTTTTCTCGAGTATAGATAACAGGTGCAGAAACCATGCACTGTTCGCGACAAACATTTCCTGAGAAGTGCGGAAAATAAACAATTAATCGGCAACATCTGTTGAAATCCGTACATTACCAATTTGTAATTATGCTAATTAGTAGATATTTGTTAGCCAATCACATTGTTATTTACTTAATAAATCAGGTCTGTTTGTTTGTTTTCAATTGTCGTGTTTTAATTTTTCAGCTCATAATCGAGTCAGATTTCCTTAAGCGTACATGCAGAAATTAAAATGTCAAAACGAAAAGTGTTAACGTTGAACGAGAAAATTCGGGTTTTGGAATTGTCAAAGAGTAAAAGTGCACGTAAAAATGCAGATGAGTTTGGAGTCGGTAATACTCAAATTTAGAACATTCTTAAGTGTAAAGCCGAGGTGCTTGAAGACGTTGAAAATTATGTGTCAGGTGAAAAAAAACGCGAAAAATATTTCCTTGTCTATGTAGTTTTTGCAAATAAATATATACACACAATTCATTTATAATAAATGATAATTTTAAATAAGTGAAAAAATAGAACACATTATACGTAAAATATTGTTTATGTATTGTGTTTATATTCATTTTATTATAAAAGTTAAAATCATTGTTGACAAAAGAGATTATCCTTCATATAGATTAAAATTGAGTTTAAGCATTCTTCCAGAATGGCCTTTTTTATTTAAAGACCATTTTATTTAGAGACCACTTTTGATTACTCCCTTGAGTGGTCTCTTAATACAATATTGACTGTATGTCAAAGGACATAGGAAACATTTGGGGCAGTACTCAAACTTTAACATAGATTTATCAATAATATGCATATTCTAAGTATAAAAGGGGCAATAATTCTGTCAAAATGCTTTATACAGTGGTCTGCTCTTGTTTATAGAATAGGTATGTTGGTAAACAAGTATGCAAAATATGAAAGCAATATGTCAAAAGATATAGGAAATATTTGGGTACGCAAACTTTAACATAGATTTATCAATAATATCTAAGTATAAAAGGGAAAAGGGGCCATAATTATGACAAAATGCTTGATAGAGTTGTCTGCTCTTGTTTATAGGTTGGGTTCATGTTGGTAAACAAGTATGCAAAATATGAAAGCAATATGCAAAGCTCCAGATAAGGGCCGTACAGCCGTACATACGGCTTTTTCATGAAGATTTACGCATTTATTTTTATAAACGGGACGTACAATTACGACTTGAATATCCCTTTTACGCATTTACGAAAAAAAACTGGCCGTACCGATACGTCCACGTCAGCGCGGCGTGATTTGTTGGTCTCTAACCTAACGGCGCCTTTTCATTTATTTAAATTACCGAAAAGTTGTAGACTGGGTTCGGTAGGGCTGTCACGATACGCCGTGAGCGTACCGCGGTATATCGTGGTACAGCAACACTGTATCGCGGTACGTACCGCGATATTTTACAGAATATGTATCTGTAAAGAAAACAGTTTACAAACTTTATTAAACACAATAATCAGAAAACACGGGTATCATAGTATGACTTGAAACTGTAAAAGAAACTGTAATAAACTTGATAGAAGTAGTCATTGTTATTGTTATTGTTATTCGCGTCTTTTTCTAAAATGTCCGCCATGTTGTTTACAATAGCTGTGACTACAACCTGTGTAAATCGAACGCTTCAAGGGCATGTTTAAAATGCGGAGTCAGCAGGCCCAGTATTGAAAATCCGTAGCGTTCTGATTCTTCCTCGACTTATTCATAATCTTAAGATAACATGATTTGGAAGTGCCATGCTTTGAACGATCGATATTCTAAAGAAAGAAAATAAGAAATAGAGTAAACATCTTTTGGATAATTATGAACTTATTTGCAAAGGAAATCTAACCCAAATTCAAAAAAAGGTACGGACCCATACATTGCCGTATTTTAAACGTGAAAGTTAAACATCTACCAGTGGAAGCGCTTGCTTGACCTGGATATTAACGGATTATTTATTTAGCCCTTTTGAATCGCTTCTACAGTTTTCAAAACGATATCTATATCAAAATAATTATGTAATGTATTTATATATGTGCTAATATAATAATATTTAAAAAAACCGGTGCGGCAACGCCGTACCGCGGTGCGATTTTTTTCACGACATGCACCGCGATATACCGGTATACAGGTGAATCGTGACAGCCCTAGGGTTCGGTATTATTGTCTATTCTGTCGCGTGATATCTGGTTTCTTGTAAACCGGTCAAAAAAATATGTCTGCGCGCAAGGAGGGCCGGCTAAAACGAAAGTGATTAATAAAACACACTTTGTTGTCCTACAATGGCTACATATGGTCGTCTTACTATCCTGACATTCAATCTGTAAACCCAGGAAAAAGACATTCTCGCCCCGATATTAAACAATTTGATTGCATCGGTGGCTAAATTTGACAGTTAACTGCTAAAGCAATTATTCTTTTGAGATGAGAAAGTGACATTTGTGTTCATTAACTATGCTTACTAGCTGGCTTGTGTTTTCTTTTCAAGAAAAATAATTTAAACGAAGAACTAGTATTTAGTCATGAGTTTTAATGTGTAGTTGTCTTTGCATCATAATTTTGAATGGAAAACCTAATAAAGTAACTGTGTAAGAAGCTAAGTATATTTATTATAATTGCTGCAAATGTTTCTGTAAAGGCAGTTATACACCCTTCAATATTCAAGAACACGGGTAGTACAGTACTACCTGTATTTTTGGATATGGTAGTACAAGTACTAATTGATTTTCAGCGTTACTCCTTGTCTTTCTGTCAGTGGCAGTACCGTTACTAATTTCACAAATCATTATCTGGAGCTCTGATTTGTCAAGGGACAATGACAATAACTGGGGTAGTACGCAAACTTTAACATTTGCACAATCACGGAAACGCCAACCGAAACGCCAACGGCAACGGCAACACCGATGCTGGGGTGAGTAGGATAGCTCCACTATATATATTTCATATATAATAGTCGAGCTAAAAATGTTCCAAATCTTATTATGTTGAGTGTTGTTTTTTCAAATGTTTGTATAGCTCGATTAAATAAGATTTGAACAAGAGATGTGTTTGTCAGAAACACAATGCCCCCTAATGCGCCGCTTTTTTTAACCTTTGACCTTGAAGGATGACCTTGACCTTTCACCACTCAAAATGTGCAGCTCAATGAGATACACATGCATGCCAAATATGAAGTTTCTATGTTGAATATTTAAAAAGTTATTGCAAAACTTTAATGAAAGGTTAAAGTTTTTTGTTGTTATTGTTTTTTACCTTTGACCTTGAAGGATGACCTTGACCTTTCACCACTCAAAATGTGCAGCTCAATGAGATACACATGCATGCCAAATATCAAGTTGCTATGTTCAATATTTCAAAAGTTATTCCAAAACTTTAATGTAAGGTTTTGATGACAGAATGACAGAATGACGGAATGACAGAATGACAGACAGACAGGCCAAAAACAATATACCCCCGATCTATCGATACGGGGGCATAAAAATTGGTTACCAATTGTTGAAGACATTACTAGGTTTTCTAGTTTTTGACCACAATTGTCTTTAATTCTGACATAGCCTTTATAATGACAAGATGAACATTCTGACCAAGTTTCAAAAAGATTTAAAATTTAACCATGATTAATAAAACAGTACATTTGGATTTTATTTTGTATATAAATGATTATTTTGTTTTATTTAATGTTTTCTGGTGGTTTATAGAGAAATATCAGTGAATTAAAACTGATAATTTCACTGTTTCAAACAGTGAATATTATCAGTGAAAATTATCGATAATTTTCACTGTTTACTGTGAAATGACGTCATTTTGTAAAATTGGGTTTTAAATTATGCATATTCTCTTATACATGTTATTGATCTAATATGTTATTATTATAGGTTGTTCCCTTAACATTCTTGCAAAAATGTTTGTATTAAGATCAGGGCTCGACACTAACGGTGGTCCGTTGACCCGGGGTCAGTAAAAAATAGGGAAGACCAGTGAAGCTAGAAATTTAATTGATCCGTGGGACCAGTTAAACATCCTGGCCAGCTTATTGTGAAATACTGGTGGAAAACCGTTTTCATCAATAAAACAATTTTATATGTTCATAATAAACCGATAATTTCATCATTATTTTATGGGCCGACTCAAGACCGGGATAAAAATAGCAACATATTGGAAATTCTCAATTTTCTACATGCCCGAATTACAAAAACCTGTTGTCGGATCAAAAAAACTATTTGCGTTCCACAAATGTCTCCGGACTTTGCCCTGATCGATACACAAATTAACATAAAATTCGAAGCATTCGGATCAAGAAATGAAAAAAATGGTATTTATTATTTTGAAAAAGCAGCAATAATCAGCATTTTATCGATCCTAGTACCATCAGAATATACTTTGTTTACTGTGCCAATTTACACTGAAGGGCGCCGAATAATGTTTTAATATTGCTGGAGAGTAAACGTGCGTACTTTCAAGATAATAAGTTTTCGAGATGTAATAATACAGAGATTTGATTCTGTTGCAAACTAAAGATGGACTTACTGGTAGTTGATTAAAGGTTAAGGTACAAAAATTGTTTTCTGGTTGAATGAAATAGTGTTTAGCCTATGTGCAAGAGTTATGTTATTGTACCATGTGTACAATTAATATTAAATTAATACAGTATAGTTTTCTTTTTATAAATGCACAATATATAGTGGATAGTCCGGAAAGTAAGTTGAAATTAAGTTAAAATTACAGAAATTGAGGGACCACTTGAAATCTTGGAGGACCAGTAATTTCTGAAAGCTGGTGGTCCTTTGGGTCAGTAGGTAAAAAAAGTGAGTGTCAAGCCCTGAAGATATATACAATAAATAAAAGTTTAAGAAAAAGCTTCTCTTTTCTTTATGTTATTATCCACCGCCATAGGTGGACGGATACAGTTTTAGCATTATCCCTCCGGAACACTTTTGTGTCAAGAGCAATATCTCAGAATTGCTTGAACCAATTTCATGGAAACTTGCATACATGCCATACGTCCCGATCTCGGCGGGACAGTCCCGCTTTTGGGCCCTTTGTCCCGCCGTCCCGCCATGAGACGGTTTGTCCCGACATTCGTAAAAAACGATGTAAGGTGTATAGGTTCCCAATAAAATTCGCTATTCAAGCTCTGTTTCGCTAACACTTAACACCGCTAATCCCTTTATTGCCCCCCAATTAACAATCCGATTCTACTTATCGTGTGTACCAGTGTTGTTTATGACACCTTATCAGCGATTTATAGGCTAATTATTGATTTCATCAGGCATTCACACCATGGTGGTCTTCCAGATAGTGGTCGCTTATTGCTATCGATAGTTTTATAATATTGAAATAAATGTTGAAAATGTGTTTATTTTGTATTTGTTTGAAACGGTTTACAAAACAATTGTTTTGTAAAATTAACGCTACGTCATAAATGAGTCTTTTATATTCAATGTTTAGTTCCAATATAGCGGGATATTCCGAATGTGCAATATACCAAAATCGCAACAAACAGTCCAATAAGTGATACCCATCCTGTCTAGTGTAATTGTAATAAAAACAACGAGGTGCTATGCATGACAGTTTGACCCTACTCCAATTAAGCTAAATACAACGAGGTGCTATGCATGACAGTTTGACCCTTCTCCAATTAAGCCGCGACAATTGACAAGTAACAAACTGTGCATGGACACATGCTTAAAAAAACATCGCAACAAACAGTTAAAGAGTTACCTATCTTGTCTTGTGTTATTGTAATAAAAACAACGTGTTGTTATTCATGACAGTTTGACACTACCCCAATACAGCGCCTGACAATTCACAATTCAGTTTAATCTGTGTATATAGGAAGAAAAGAAAATACGGAAATGTGTACGGCCGCGCATTCCGTGTGTAACTGATGTAACTGTTCGGTAGATAGTGTACTGTAACCCGTACTTTCAGTCAATTGGATAGCCTCCCCTGCGTTAATGTTTGCCATTGAAATTAATATAATGAGTATTGTTGTCGTAATGTTCTAGATTTTGTACTCTTAAACAGATGAATATTATCTTCGTTGTTTGCTATTGTCTTATTTAATAAAACTGTTATTGTTATGTTTTAGATTTCATGCTTCATATCAGATGTTTTATGTCTTGAATAAAAGTATCAAGAGTTTTTGTTAGTACCATACTGACTACAGTAAAGGTGGAATGATAGATCGTTTTAGGTGTCCTGCTTTTTGGTCAAATGTCCCGACAATTTTTTATGGAATGTCCCGCTTTGGACCTTAAAAATTATGGCATGTATGAAACTTGATATAAGTGTATATATCATAATAGAATGATATGTGTAAAATGCTGTTGCAATCCATTTGCAAATAACAGAGTAATGGCCCTTTTTACTTGATTATAAGCACACTTTTGTGTCTGGAGCAAAATCTTGGAACTGCTTGTGCAGATTTCATTGAAACTTGGAATGAGTGTATATATTGATAAGAGGATAGTGAAGGTAAAATTGAAACTCAAACAACTGATCAATAATGGAGTTATTGCCACTTTTTACTTGAAAATACCTGTTTGTATTTTTACTGCTTTAAAGATTTCATTAAACCTTTATTTAAGTGTATCAATGAATGACTCTAAAGCAGTAGTTGTTTACAGAATTTGGCGTTGTAATCATTTGGCGTGTGCTATCAATGTAACAAATGTGCTTGTTAATTTATATTTTTATTCAAGAATAACAACAACATTCATAGCAAAATGCACACAAATTATACTACTCTATATTCATGAAACAAAAATATGATTGATAAAAATTAGATTCAAAGTTGACTTTTTCAACAACTTGCATTCTTTTTATTTTAATGTTCAAATTATTCGAATATTGTGACCGTTGTTTCAAATTTACATGGAAATCTAAGTATTTTATTGAAGAATGCTAAAACATCTAAATACTCATTAAATCCTTTTGTTTTACACAATAATCCTAATCTTTTTTAATTGATTGGTAAGTTGTTAATTTGGATTCAAAGGTGTTCTTCATTTTTACAAAGGTGCAGATTAAATCGATTTAGATATTAACGATCCGTGTCAAGTAATGTGTTAATACATATTTAACAAAGGTGAAGATTAGGTAAATTACGATATTAACGACCCGTGTCACATAGGTGTTAATAAGTATTTTAGGTGTTGATTAATTGATTAAATCATGGACTCAGTTTTCAGACGAACCATAATTTGAGGCATATATATCAACAACAACAACATTTATTAACTAATACACAAGTGTTACGACATGGATGATTTGCAATTTGGTAATATTTATAAAAGTCATGCAATGGAGGAAGTTAAAAAATATTTTGCTATTCATACCGTAAGATTTTTTCTTTTAACATCGATAATGATAGTTGTTAATAAATATATATTTTGAAAGATAAATGATTTCTATATATTTCTAAGATAATATAATCTTTGTATATTGGATATATTAATAAGAACAATATATATATATATACTTAGGTAATTACTTTAATAAGTCATATCGTACCCTGGTAAAAAAAACAACATAAAGTTATGTTAGTCTATGCCAAAATATAACTTTAATTGGTCAACTCGTACCTGCAATAAACATAAAAAACATCTAATGCATGCAAACACCCATCGCAATTTGTTTCCATAAAAAACAAATATTGAAAAGGTACGAGTTGACCAATCTGAAAAATGACTAAAGTACTTTAAGTAGTTTACCAAATCGGGTACGAGTTGACTAGGGTACGAGTTGACTGGAAACCGAAGGCGTCAGTCGATTGAACGCGTATTTGTGTACCGCAGAAACCTACTATTAGTTGTATCAGTTGTAGAAGTAAGAGAAAGTTACCTTTTCATCTGGAAACTATTCATTTCATTGTTACATTGGTAGACGATTTCCCGCAGAAAGTTATAAATTAATCTCCTTTTGAAGAACGTTGCTTACATCTTCAACAATTAATAAGATTCAAGTCGAGACGGCAAATTGAGTCGGTCTCAACTGAAATGAGATTTAAAGGGATCTTTTCACAGATTTTGGCATGTATTGAAGTTCATCATTAAATGCTTTATATTGATCAATTTAAACATTGGATCTAAAAAGATGCAATAAAAAACAAGAATAAGATTAAAGAAAAAAAAGGAAACCCTCAACAGGGCTCGAACCACTGACACCAGGAGTAAAAGTCTAAGGCTTAGTCCACTCGGCCATCCGTGCTCATAAAATTAATGATGTATTTTAAACTTCATATAGCAATCCTCGTAGTGTCACACAATATAACGACAACAACAGAACTATCCAAATTAGTAAATCGTTTCGCGTTACAACGCTTTATTATTTTCAGGTGTGTAAATCGTCAAAAGATGCAAATATTGTATGTTTAGAGCATGTTAAATGTTCAGTATTACCGTTTCCTCACAAATATCATAACTAAAACGAACATGTGCGTATCTGAAACCATTTTTTGTAATTTGCAAAATTACCAAAACGTGAAAAGGCCCCCTTAATATTATAATACATGTATAGGTATGTTTACTTAAATGGTGACTGAAAAAATTGCGAACCGTCTGTTCTTTTTTCTGGGTAGGTTTTATTATGCCACATTTGTCGTGTATTTACATCGTCGATACTCACGTTCGGTGATACCTGCTATTCATCTTGAAATCGGTGTATGTTGAATTTTGCCTCGCTCTGGAAAAACTGGTATTGATTCAAGTGCGTAAAGCGACGTCCCAGATTAGCCTGTGCAGTCGGTCTGTGATTAGCCTGTGCGGGATTATCTAGAACGAAACTTTACGCACATGCATTAAGCCCCGTTTACCCACAGCGCGGCGCAATTGTAATGGCCGTTTTCAAAAAAGTTTGGGACGTGCGGAATACGCAACATACCGATTAAATGCAACGGCATTATGAGGTAAGTCTACAAAGGATATATGCTACAAGCACACAACTATACCAAATCCAGATTTATTTTCCGATTTCCTATGCGGTTTGTTGACATTTTGCTCGGTTAACATTTTCTTGTTCAAAGTTTATGTTTAGTGTGTTTACGAGCTGATGCTTTATGTAATCGGATTCTTAGTACACACAAAAATAAAACATACAAAACTGGGACAACTGGACACAATGCACGTGCTTCCAGTATCGTCCTGGGTTAGTACGAGCAGGCTTCCGTTTAATGGAATTTTTCGTTCAAATAAAGTCTCTTTTGAGCAAAAATCCAATAAAGGTGGAAAATCAGAACGAGGCTCATATATACCCTAATTGACTCTGTCTGATTAAATACATAACGGCTAATATGAGGTGCAATTTAATATTTAGCCCACAACAATACGTCACTTATGATGAATACTTTCCTCAAAATAACGTACACGTGAGATATTGTTTTAATACGTATTGAATTCCTGAAATAACATCATCATTTAGGTTGATTTGAAATGATTAAATCTTTTCAAAAAATGTAACGTGCGTGTTTTTTGTAAATGTAATTTAAATGAGTTGTGAGAATAATAATAATTATAATTTTACATTGCCTAATATTACATTGTTATAATTTGAATTTATTTGTTTATTATCCAAAAATATATAAACAATTTGCTATGAAATGCGAGAATACAAGTTAATATATAGCCACGAATTGCTAGAATACAGGTTACATTATTTGAATGAAGGATTATCGTATTGATGTTTACTGTTATTAAACGTGTCTACTACCAAAACTTATTATTATAATCATTTTATATGCTAAAATTTCAACAATCATATTGGGAATATTTAAAAATGCATTAATCAGGAATCAAACTTTTTTGGGGGGAGGTAAATCAAGCGTACTGGGCGATTCAGAGCTCTGTCCGTCACTACAAATAGTTCACATTCTACACGCTGTCATTTAAACACCGAGGGATCACTTGTTCGCTCCCCACAGTGGGAACGTTCTGTCTTCATCTCCCCAAAAGACACCAAGTACTGATGAAACCAGGAAACGGACTCGAGAGCGTTACGATAAGTCTGGGGGCTGTTCACGCAATCGAGCTACAATAAATATGTTTGAACTAAACGCTGTCAGCAATGTAGATTGTATTGCTAGCCAAATTATTAATGAAAATGTTTACAAATGCTTCATATATTTTTTATTTTGATTGACTTATTATCCATATACGAAGCGATGTCCAGATTGCAATCTATTTTTATGAATATATATCAAAAAAATTATACCAAATTTATATATCGCCCTTTTCACACTCGAGATGTGCGTTCAAAGGCGCTTTACAGTTCTTCCCGGATCACTGGGTCATACGTCGTCCGTTAATATATGACTTTCATTTATTTATAAAAAATAATGTTTTTGGTTTTTGGCTTGTAAAATGCGGTTCCGTGGCCTAGGTTATGACAACATCCAACCAGGCGCTCATACTTAAGAAAGGCGTACTGACGGAGGATGAAGTGCGACCGACGTCGTCGGGACATCGGTCGGGATCTCAGTGCTCTGTGCCGACAGTTGTGAGGTAATATTGAAAGTGCATCTGATGATGATGGAGATAGTAGCGATATCATCATCATCATCATCATCATCGAAATACTACTTCTTCTACTACTACTTCTACTACTACTTCTACTACTACTACTACTACAACTACTACTACTAAAACAACTATTACTACCACTACCACTGATACTGCTGATTATTGAACCACAACCACCAACAGCAATAACCATCACCACCACCACTACTTCTACTACTACTACTACTACTACTACTACTACTACTACTACTACTACTACTACTACTACTACTACTACTAACCGTACAACGAAGTGTGCCCGACTCATTTGAGAATGACGTCATTTTGACGCTATGAAGTTATTATTTCAACGAAATTCTTAAGCTAACTTTTGTTCAAATGTCAACAAAATGACAAATATGCATAACATAAAAAAGCTATTATGTTGACATCTACTGAAAGCAAATGTAATATTTGAATTATTTTTATATACACATGAAATAGAAAAATACGTCCATTACGGGCGGAAAGGGGGGGAGCAAGACTATGACGAGCCTCATAATGGGAAAGCTGATCCTTATGTTTATACATAAGAACCTTTCCGCTTATTGGATTTTTCGTTGAGAGGAAATCTTTTTCGGACGAAAATTAAATTTATGCGGAGAGCGTCGTCCCTATTAGCTTGTGCGGACTACACAGGCTACTCTGAAATGACATTTTACGCACATGCATGTATCCCAGAACGAGGCCTAAACAATAACTTAATAATGCACAATTTCTATTCTCGAAGTGACGTGCGCTGGGCGGGACTGGTTCCTCAACGGAAGTTAATTAAGTCGACAGCCGGCCCACTTCCGGTCGATGTCGGCCCTACACCGCCGGGCTAGACAGAACGTCCATCTCTGCAAAGGTAAATGGTCGGTAATGGAATAGAGCCCGTCTTATAGAACTTCATACGATACATAGGTATGGTCGGTAATTGAATAGAGTCCGTCTTATAGAACTTCATACGATATATATGTATGGTCGGTAATTGAATAGAGCCCGTCTTATACAACTTCATACAATATATATGTATGGTCGGTAATTGAATAGAACCCGTCTAATAGAACTTCATACGCTATATATGTATGGTCGTTAATTGAATAGAGCCCGTCTTATAGAACTTCATACGATATATATGTATGGTCGGTAATTGAATAGAGCCCGTCTTATAGAACATCATACGATATATATGTATGGTCGGTAATTGAATAGAGCCCGTCTTATAGAACTTCATACGATATATATGTATGGTCGGTAATCGAATAGAGCCCGTCTTATAGAACTTCATACGATATATATGTATGGTCGGTAATTGAATAGAGCCCGTCTTATAGAACTTCATACGGTATATATGTATGGTCGGTAATTGAATAGAGCCCGTCTTAAAGAGCATCATACGATATATATGTATGGTCGGTAATTGAATAGAGCCCGTCTTATAGAACTTCATACGATATATATGTATGGTCGGTAATTGAATAGAGCCCGTCTTATAGAACTTCATACGATATATATGTATGGTCGGTAATTGAATAGAGCCCGTCTTATAGAACTTCATACGATATTTATGTATGGTCGGTAATTGAATAGAGCCCGTCTTAAAGAGCATCATACGATATATATGTATGGTCGGTAATTGAATAGAGCCCGCCGTATAGAGCATCATACGATGCATATGTATGGTCGGTAATTGAATAGAGTCAGTCTTATAGAACTTCATACGATATATATGTATAGTCGGTAATTGAATAGAGCCCGTCTTATAGAACTTCATACGATATATATGTATGGTCGGTAATTGAATAGAGCCCGTCTTATAGAACTTCATACGATATATATGTATGGTCGGTAATTGAATAGAGCCCGTCTTATAGAACTTCATACGATACATATGTATGGTCGGTAATTGAATAGAGCCCGTCTTATAGAACTTCATACGGTATATATGTATGGTCGGTAATTGAATAGAGCCCATCTTATAGAACTTCATACGGTATATATGTATGGTCGGTAATTGAATAGAGCCCGTCTTATAGAACTTCATACGATATACATGTATGGTCGGTAATTGAATAGAGTCCGTCTTATAGAACTTCATACGGTATATATGTATGGTCGGTAATTGAATAGAGCCCGTCTTATAGAACTTCATACGATATATATGTATGGTCGGTAATTGAATAGAGCCCGTCTTATAGAACTTCATACGATATATATGTATGGTCGGTAATTGAATAGAGCCCGTCTTATAGAACTTCATACGGTATATATGTATGGTCGGTAATTGAATAGAGTCCGTCTTATAGAACTTCATACGGTATATATTTTAGCAGCGCTCTGGGAAAACCGGCCTTAATGCATGCATAAAGTGTCGTCCCCTATTAGCATGTGGAATTCCCTAGATGCTCGCTAAGTCTTTTATTTCCTTCAAACAAATCATGCCATGCAATCAGAAAGTGTCATCCAAGATAAGCCTGTGCGTACTGTACAGGCTAATCTGGGACAACAATTTTAGTTTACGCAGAAACATTAAGCCCAGTTTTTTCCGTTCGGGTTTCATATTTAGTTACAGTGCGATTTTGGACGGAGTACAATAACAAGGTCTCGACCTCTCTGATAACTTGCTTTCAATAAGTCGTTTCGATTCCTGACAATAATTTACTTTTTACTTTTTTAAGGATATTATTTTGTATTAATGTGAAATAACAGTGAGCATAAATTCAAGCCTTTACTGTAATTTTCCGGTACAAAATTTGATAAGAAATTACCAAGGCAACTTTTGAAACCTTAGGAAATTTCTTATTTTTAATAATTAATATGCGCTCAATCATTTTGCTGGTTCGTTTAGATGGTACACATTTTACAAGTCTGCTATGACGAATCTATGGATTACACAAAGCTATTGAATTAAAACACTGAATTTACTCGTATGCCAGCTTCTCCGTTCCCCTTAAGACATCGATGCATGCCTTGTAATTTAAGACAGACTCGACTTTTTCTGTTCAGACATGTTACTGGTTTCGAGCATCAAATATTTCACTGGTTACGATCATGTCTCCGATCAACACATTGTCCTTCTAATAAAAACAACAGCATGCGACGACGTCATTTTGATCCATTATAATTTTTCTTACACTTATTTGTTTTCGTTTCAACAAGTACAATACGTACGGATGTAGTCAACATTATTGAGATTCGTTATAGGTAATTGACTGCAAATAATATACATAAACACGCTTAAAATTATTAAATTAACGACAAGCTCGAAGCAGTTTTCGATCAGCAAAAAGGATATAACTGATGCGATTACTTTAATATGTCAGTATGGAGGATTTGTCTCAATTGATTGAGCAAACTATGCAAACACTAAACTGAATTACGAATAAAGGTATTATAATTGTCAGCGCAAAAATGTAATTAATGGAGACAATAGTGACATGTTTATTATAACAAATTTCACATTGCTACAAAAATATTTTCCTATAGAAGTGCAACAAAAAGTTTTTCGCAATCACTACTCAGACATTTTCTTCTTTATCACGATTTTCTTAATTAATCAAAAAACTTTGTTTTTGTGAAATATCCGCTCCGACCATGTGCAGTTAGCTGACTTATGATATTTCAGCAGCCAGTCAGTCCTTTCCAATAACAGAAGTTACTCGCTCTTGGTTTCCGGCCCAG
The DNA here is from genome assembly GCF_020536995.1 of Dreissena polymorpha. Classification (NCBI taxonomy): domain Eukaryota; kingdom Metazoa; phylum Mollusca; class Bivalvia; order Myida; family Dreissenidae; genus Dreissena; species Dreissena polymorpha. Next base: position 203,742,761 of record NC_068355.1, read on the forward strand.
TACCCTCTTGCTGGACCCGGACTGCGTGTATGATGCCACCTGCCACCGCGCCTGTAGTACGCACGCACCGCGATCCCGGAAGGAGAGCCCACAGAAACCGGACGCACCTAGCGGGATCGTGGCACGGGGCGCTGTTGATCCTCAGATGTAAGTATCACGTGTCATAAGTAAATGATTGATGTTCGCTATAAATCTTTCACACGGTATTCTTTTGGGTGTTTGTTTATCGTTTGTTCGCTCTCAGGTGCCAGCCTGTATGTTTAGATTACTTATCTATCCATCGGGCGCTATATTGGAAATAGCACTGCACAAAAACAATCTTCCCTTTTTCCCATCCCCGATGAAATTTTACAATGCTCGTTCTGGGAATTCTAGGCTTAATGCATTCGCCTTAAGTGTCATTCCAGATTTACCTGTACAGTTCGCACAGGCTAAGCAGGGAAACCGCTTTCCGCCTTACCTGGATTTTCGTTAAGATGACGCTTCCTATTACACAAATTTCCATTGAAGCGGATTGGATTTGCTACACACAAAAAACAAAAACAACCGAAAAATTCTAAACCGTTATACAGGCCAATTAACATATATTCTATAAAATTTATATTTAATGAAATTTTTGAAAATAAAATTAACAATTTTATGTATACTCGTCAAACAAAATAGATGCAATGCTTTAATTAAATCAGTTCAAATGAATAGCAAATGTATCAGATAGTAATTATCTTAAAAAAGCGTTATTATATGAAAAATGGCGACCCCTGTCAACGATGGCGCCTTGTTTTTTCAATAATAATTAATGATAAACTCATGTTAAAAGTCGTTTTTTGAACACTCTGTTTTATCTGCATCGATTTTGTACTCAAAACACGAGTTTCACATGCATGATAATGTTTCGAAAGCTGAGCGCACGAGCTAATTGTGACATTTTGTTATGTAACTTTACCTATTAAAGGAAATGCATAAGATTATTTTTCACTTACAACGCAAGTATTTGAAATTAACGCAGTGTTTTTTGTCACGCGTTTCCATGTAATATGTTTGCCTCATTTTGATAAATGTCCGCCCCTTCAAATTGTATGATCGTTTTCTTCTTCAATAATTTAGCTACGTAACTATGTTTTTCATACCGTTTTCTGCCGCTTAAACCGGTCCAGCCCTCTTAGTTTCAGTGACGCGGCAACGCTGGACGATCTAGCTTGCCCGGCCGCCAATGTCATGCGCAGTGACAACATCGACCGGATCGCCCAAAGTCTGCACATGCGCAGTGACAACATCGACCGGATTGCCCCAAGTCTGCACATGCGCAGTGACAACATCGACAGGATCGCCCCGAGTCTGCACATGCGCAGTGGCATACCACCCAGTCGTCCGAACGCCGCAGTTTTCAGTTTCCTGAACAACAAAAACTTGGCCCACTCGAAGTTAAAAAAGGGTTAAGACTCCACTTACTCGACCACATCTTTTTAACATTATAGGAGGTTATGGAGATTCCGATAATGACGTCACGTTTGCACATGCTCAAATTTTGGCCGTCAAAACTGCGGCCATTCTGCTATTGTTTGCATGTGATGAACCGCATCGTGATAAGGTTACAATCATATTCGCGAACCTTTTGATGAACAAAAAATACTCAGAACTTGAAATTCTTTCAAATTAAAGTGAATCCATTGAACGAACACAAATAAGGACGAAAACAAACAACAAATTGATTGAATTTATGTAATCAACATATAGAACCTGTTTTGAAACTATTTGTCTGTAAAAACTTGCCTTGTTACAGATTAACTAAATCCTCTTGATAAATGTAAATGCTTTTATTTAATTGTTCACACCAGTTTTGACACTCTTTAATTCAGCATTTTTAACCCAGTGTTTAATTGCCCCTTTGTTTATCACAAACTGATTATCTCGATATGATCGGATACTGTCCAGACAATAACTATGAAAACAGTGTGTAATAAACCCAGGGACCTATACTTGTATGACTCTGTATGGGGTCTCTGCATAAACCACATGTGTCTGGTCATTAAACACAATTTATGATACCTTCATGTCATCTCTTGGCATATTAAGTCAAAAACCTAACAGTTGCTTTAATAAAATATTTGAAAATAGAAATTTGTCCGAAATGGATTAACTGCTAGGAACTATTAAGTATATATATTAGCCAGTTTAAACATAACAATAAAGTGTTTAATAACTATACATGTAAAATATTTTACAAATTTACTGCTACACAATTAACGTATTTAACGGGTACCTGCTTATGTAAACACTGCTATAATGTGTTAAGATCGTGCGTTACTGCAGTGTTCGAAACATCATCATGAAAACAAGCAATCGCGTTTGGTCATTATACGGATATAAAATACTTGCGTAAAATAAATTAAATGTGTAGATTTATGGTATCATAAAATACTAGATTTGTATCGTTCATTATCACTAGAGAAGAGTTTTCAATATACATGTACATGCAAAGACAATGTAAACGAAACGAAAATTCATTCAATGTAAAAGAAAATTAAAAACTACATTTCAAGATTGAAATGTATTGAGCTATTTAAGGGCTTTGCTTTATAACTGATTCAATACACCCCTTACACTAAATTTCAATCTCTGATGAAAAATAACACTATCGCATCCACACCACTTATAATAATATTCAAATTATTGTATGTTTTATAATTTTTGAAATATCATTTATTAAAGTCTTACTTAAAAAAGAATACGAGTATTTATAGTTTTGTTTTGTGAAATTGTAAGTATTAAGTCTTCCGACGACCTTTACTCTGATACAATGTAATTGGCCGCGATCGAGAAGTTGACGGCCAATCTATTTTTAGTAACGGAAAACCCCTCTTGTGACGTCACACAAAAACCTCCTGTATGTCCAGTTTTTGATAATGTTCTCAAACAACGAAACTTATTTAGTCCTGTAATGTTGGTGAATTTTTTTTAAGTTGTATCTACCAGCTACTGATGATACTTTAGGTGATGGTCGATTGGTCAATTTAGACTGCACCCGAGTATTATGCCCGCCGTAAATCCGATGTCGTAAAACGCGCTACGGAATACTAAACAAAATTATCTTTGAAGTAAAACTCAACATGCCTTTAAGGCAGGAGTATCGATACTATAGTGGCTATTTTTCAGAATATTGACATAAATATGAACATTATTAATATTAAAAATATAGCCGACCACGATCAATTTAGCGCTTGAATTCCCGTATCCGGGGTACATTTAAGTATACTAATGCGTACCCGGGGTACAGTTAAGTAGTACCCGAGTCGCAAAGACGCACCTTGATTAAATTATATCCTTCATAACGAGTAAATAATCATTGTATAATTATAAACTACATATGTACTAGCCACGGATCGAATATTGACAGGAGTTGAATCGAGTATTTGACCCTTAATGTAGTAAATTAAATTGTATGCAAAAACTAACCATCCGACTTTATTGGTTTAAACGTTTTCTCGTTGTTTATTAATTCCTCTTTTCCTAATTTCCGTTGTTATTAATGGATTTATAGCGCGTTAAACACAATACATAAACATTTTATGTTTTACCCCCGCGCGTTTAACCGTGTCGTAACTTAGTCACTTGACTGGTAGCTATCGATTAGCGCACATCGAAGCGCCGATGTTATACATTTGGATGTACCCATATATCATAAGAGAGCCTACGTTTCGTAGCTTTCAGATATATAAATATATATATAAAGTTTTTTTCTGATTTGGGCAGCGAGTTATAACTTTAACTTTTGCAAATATCATACCGTTTTAGAATCTAGATTTACGGTTAACATGTTAGTACTTTTTACCGATTTGTAGCGTTTATAATTGGAGTTCGGTTTTTAAAACTAGATCTTGATTAGAAGAAAAGAATTCTGTATACGATAGAAAAAAAGGGTTTAAAAATGAAAGTAAATAAGGAATGAAGGCGTACGAAAGTAGCGCGCGATCCTAACGCTCCGAAAGTTTGGAGTTTTATAATCTAGGTTTACATGTTCTTACTTTATACCGATTTGTAGCGTTTATATGTGGAGTTCAGTTTAAAAAATTTCATCTTGCGTAAGAGAATAGAATTTTTAATACGATAGAAATAACTGCAATAACCACTGTTGCTGCTGCTAGTATTACTTCTTATAATAATAATTAGGAAAATTAAATAAAGAATGCTTCTACTACAACACCCAGTATATCCAGTAATACTACTATTACTGCGTCTACCGCTATTGCTGCTGTTGCTGCTATGACTACTACCCCTACTACAACCACTACTTATTAAATTAAATCACGAACAGGTGCAGTAACCAATACAGACTCAACGTTCCGGTGCGAAGTATACAGTTCGATCCCCTCGATATCCGGTCATCGCGACCAGGTGTCGAATCCCGCTGGGTCGTCAAATTTCGTACTACAGCGGATGTGTCAAAAGCTTTACAGTCGGGACTTCTGGTAGACACGGACCGGCTGGTGTTTTACCAGCACGACGACGTCACTAGACGCGAAACCGAGGCCTATAGAAACTACATGGAGGTTGTTAACGCCGTTTTAGCGGCGTCTGCTGATAACGCAGTGCGCGGGAAACTTAAACGCGCAGTTTCCAGCGGTCGATGTCTCTCAAGCCGTTTAAGATATTATGAAGATTACTAAATGGAAGTGACTTTTTGAAACTATGTGACTATGTCGTTATGTTAATTAAGGTTGTTTGGGATATGTACACTAGCATGTGCCAACGGTGACTCGATTAGTACACATGCAAGTGGAATACTTACATAAACGCCATTAAAATTCAGACATCCACATTCATTTATGATAAAAATACGCTTCCTTTTTGTTGTCGAAGTTTTTGTTTGTTTTGAATACTTACGAATAGAATACATGTATTGATAATACTAACTTTTAACATTTTGAATCATTTCAAACTTCAAACACAAAGTTAGATCATGTATACATTAAACATATTTAGAACAAATATTTATCAGCTTTGTTGTCAAGCCCTCCCCGTCAAAGTATCACTAAACAATACTAGTCCACATAAATGGATATGTACTTTATTGAGTGCATCATCAATATTAGATTAGGAAATACATTATTACCAACATCGACATGTTAAATTATTTACATACAACAATTTGTATAGAAATGGTGGACAAAAACAACAGCATAAGTGTAGTGAGCTTTGTCTTAATACGAAAACGACAATAAATGCAACAGATGCCCGGTTACAGTTTATACACTATTTTAACTTTTAATATAAAAATCCTTTTTTCACAGTTATATAACAGATATTTACACAATTCAGACATAGGCATAAAAAATCATGCATGAATTTAGAAAGACCCTGATCAATATGAAGTACACAAGCGATTGAAAAGTGCCTAAGTGTACTTTCCATAGATATTATTAATGTATTGATTTGCTTATTCAAAATGCTTATTTGGAGTCGACAAACATATTTAAACATTATATTTCAAATTGCATTTGATACGGTTTTACGAATATATCTTATATTTGTGTTTGGTAACATTTTTTGTTTAGCTAAACATAGAAATTAACGCATAATGAGTGTTGGTCTCTATGTATCAATTTGATCAACATGTCACACAATTTACAAACATCAAGCTATTTTCAGCTATTTTCAGCTATTCTACAACGTAACAAACATGTTTCATGCATTCAAAAAATGTTAAATATAAACAACTTCAAGTTTAAGGAAATCTGGTCTTAAAACATTTGCTGAACTTTAACAGTGGAAGATTTACAGAAAATGGCTCCATTGAAGGCACTGCACTGACATCAATTGTGGGAATGTTAACATAAAAGGTCAAACACATTGTTACAAAACTAATAAAAAGTCAAACTTTATTATCAGCAATACGTCAATACATTCACGTTTAATTTAAGCAAAAACATAAGTGTTTATTCCACATACACTTACAAAGACGACATCTTTGTTTTTATTTTGTTAAGCAAATACTATTGCTCTCTACCTTAACAAATAGAGACAATTGCATTTTTTATCCCCACGCTTTTTGAAAAAAAGGTGGGGATATTGTGGTTATCTCCGCCGTCCGTCCGTCTGTCTGTCTGTCTGTCTGTCCGTCCTGGCCACTATCTCCTCCTACACTAAAAGCACTAGAACCTTGAAACTTACACACATGGTAGCTATGAGCATATGTGCGACCCTGCACTATTTGGAATTTTGATCTGACCCCTGGGTCAAAAGTTATAGCGGTTGGGGTGGGGCTGCGTCAGAAATTATCACTCATTTTTTTAGGTTATTTTACATTTACTTCTTTATTTCTACACCGATTCACTTCAAATTGATACTGGACCTCTCTTATGACAATACGGTCAATCTCAACCATGCATGGCCCCATTCCCAACCCTGGGGCCCCCCGCCCACATAGGCCACACCCACCAAAAATTTCCATTTACTATAATTTTTTCATTTCTACACGGATTCACTTCAAATTGATACTGAACTTTTGTTATGACATAAGGGTCACTCTCAACTATGCATGGCCCCAATCCCAACCCTGGGGCGCCTGCCCACATAGGCCACACCCACCAAAAAATTCCATTTACTATAATTTTTTCATTTCTACACGGATTCACTTCAAATTGATACTGAACTTCTCTTATGACATTAGGGTCAATCTCAACTATGCATGGCCCCATAACCAACCCTGGGGCCCCGCCCACATAGAACACACCCACCCAAAATTGCCTTTACTATAATTTCTTCATTTCTACACCGATTCACTTCAAATTGATATTGAACTTCTCTTATGACAATACAGTCAATCTCAACTATGCATGGCCCCATTACCAACCCTGGGGCGCCCCGCCCACATAGACCACACCCACCCAAAATTGCCTTTTACTATAATTTCTTCATTTCTACACCGATTCACTTCAAATTGATACTGAACCTCTCTTATGACAATACGGTCAATCTCAACTATGCATGGCCCCATTACCAACCCTGGGGCCCCGCCCACATAGACCACACCCACCCAAAATTGCCTTTTACTATAATTTCTTCTTTTCTACACTGATTCACTTCAAATTGATACTGAACTTCTCTTATGACAATACGGTCAATCTCAACTATGCATGGCACAATTACCAACCCTGGGGCGCCCTGCCCACATATGTCACACCCACCCAAAATTGCCTTTTACTATAACTTCTTCATTTCTACACCAATTCACTTCTAATTGATGATGAACTTCTCTTATGACAATACGGTCAATCTCAGCTATGCATGGCCCCATTACCAACCCTGGGGCACACCTAGGTCAAACATTCGGCGTGGGGATACGCGTCGGCCTCTGCCGCGCCATTTCTAGTTGACAATTGTTAGCATATGACAACACTCTTCCTTAATTTGTGAATGACTGATTTCAAATAACAAGGTACTAAATTTTCTTTAGATAATGTAAAACAAAATTAAACTTATTTTAAGTAGTTGTTCTTAATTAAAAGCAGTTGATATAACAAGGTGTTTATATTTCATTGAGTATAGTTTTCTCTTCCGAATCTGTTACTGTGCATTATTTTAACAGTTTAATACATATATGAGGAATCACACAATCAATATTTTTATGACTATGGTTTGTACAAATTAATGTAAACAGTGAGTTTATCTTATAAAAATTGCAACAATAAATAAATAATGTACATTTAAAATACTATTGTTTCACAGTTGCTCTGTGTATAAATGTCAAAATATACCTCTACGATGTATGCAGTGACCAAGACTGCAAGAGATATTGATTAAGATACTCAGTGATGAAAGAGGATACATTTTGGTCGTCTTCATATGCATATACAAATATAAAGCATTATAAACTATTATGTCCGAAAATAAATTTAAACACTTATGAGCATCTAAGTCTATGATCTAACAACATAAATTAACATTTATAACTTTTGCCATTTTTCATAAAACTCTAAAAAATTATTATTTTTTAAATTTTCAGTTTGCCTTAAAGTATTCCCAAAAATGCAAGAGCCATTCTCGACTATTTAACAAACAATATCCATTGAAATCAACAAAGTACTGGTAGTAAATACAGAATCAATACTTTTAGGTACATTACATAAGTGTGCACATAATTTATTTAGATTTCCACGATTGCTGTTAAACAAGATTCTTGGTCGAATACCGACCCGAATGAGCAAATTTACTAGTATTTTTTTAGAAAGATTGATAAACAGAAAAAGATGAAGCGTAAAACTTCTTAACCTTTCTTTACACTACTTTTATCTAGCTTATATATAAAACCGGTAAAAAACCGAAAACTGAAACATGTTTTATAACATGAAACTACTCCAATATTTTTTTAGTGTTGTCCAAGTTACCAACCTCATTAAAACAGCTTTGTCACACTTTGAAAGTCTTTAATAAAAGTGTATTTCCCATTAGTTTACCATTAACAGGATCACAATATGTAGTGATATCATAATATAGACAAAGAGATTGCATATACGTACAATATGCATGCTTTTAAAATACTTAACATGCTATATTGAACACAATATTTCAACATAAAGACTGACAGCATAACAATTCCCCTAAAACATAAACTATTGTTTTTGTATGAATATTACATGGTTGGTCACATATAACATAAAACGTAAGCTATTGTGTTTTTTAATACAACTTGGCTGGCAACATACAACATGTGGCTGTTGACATGACTTTGTGGCTTTCCACTTGAATTGTTGTGATGTGTCATTCTGCAATTTCGATCTGAACAAGGTCATTCATTTTCACCCGTCATAACATTCAAAGATTCAGAGTAAGTGTTGAACAAACCAGGAGGTATGTGAAGACTAGCACATTTAAAACAGTATGTAACTCTGAGCTTCTTAGGTTTGACTGGGGTCAATATGTTAACAATTGCTGCAACAGGCTGTGTTTCTGATTGGATGGTTTGATTTCCTCAAATTGCATCTGAAAAAAGAAAGACCCGTTACTGTGGACGTCAGTTTTTTATTTATTTTTATACCGATGACAAATCAAGAACAAGCACAGCACTTGGTATTTCAGAATGTACAACTAATCTGATTTGAATCCATTGAGGCAATGATGGTCCTGAGACTATTTATAAATTAATGATAGATAATAAATAGTTAAACTGGTTTGCCATCATGCACCAACATTTTGCTTTTGTCTCAAAATTCCACTAATTTAAAAGACAAAGAACCAAAATACACAAGTAAGCAAGTTCACAGAATGGCAAATATCTTTGGTTTAATCACACTAGAAGCAATACTTTTTGAGTTTAGACTTGACATACAAATCCACCAGCTGGATGTACATATGGCCGGACAAATGTACATCTACATGCACTCACACATCTCTGAACTTACGAGCATGTAAAAAACATCGACACGACAAGAACACTCATCTGAAGTTTGTTCTGCAAGATCTGTACAGACTAAGGGTCCTGTACCTTGGATATACCAGAATCTTGAGATGATGACTACTGCTGGTTCATGTGCTGTTATGATGTTCATAGACTGAGGGTTCCGCACCATAGACATGTCAGAAACTCCAATGATGACTGTTGCTGGTTCAAATGCTTCAAAAACAAACCAACGCTTTGCTATCCGGGTCTCTGCAATTAAGTTGGTCATGTGTTAATTAAGACAATTTTTAAGACTTTACTAGCATTTCATAAAAATTGTCAGTATCAAAATGCTGGTTCAACCCTGGCAACACACTTAATACTCTCTGAAAAAGCCATTAACTTTAAAAATAGAGCTTTGTCAACACCCCCACATGAAGAGCTGATGGAAAGAACTTGAAATGCTGAATGTGTAAAACGCAGCCGTGACCCCGCGACCTAGTTTTTGGCACGGAATGGCCCATGTTCGAACATTGCCTAGAGATCATCTAGATTAAACTTCTGACCAAGTTTGTTGAAGAGCCAATGATAAGTACTTGAAATAGAGAGCGGACACCAAACTGAATGTGTAAAACGCATTTGATGACCCCATGACCTAGTTTTTGGCCCGACATGGCCCATGTTCGAATATGGCCTAGAGATCATGTATAAAAAAACTTCTGACCTAGTTTGGTGAAGAGCGGATGATAAGTACTTGAAATAGAGAGCGGGCACCAACTCATTATGTAAAACGCACTAAGTGACCCTGTGACCTTGTTTTTGGCCCGGCATTGCCCATGTTCAATTCTTTCCTATAGATCATCTAAATAAAACATCTGACCAAGTTTGGTGAAGATTGGATGAAAAGTACTTCAATAAGAGAGCAGACAACATGATGAATGTTTAAAACACACTAAGTGATACCATGCCATAGGTTTTGGTCCTGCATGACCCATATTCAAACTTGACCAAGACACCATCTAGATACAACTTCTGACAAAGTTTGGTGAAGATCTGATGAAAACAACCTGAATTTGGGAGCGAACACGTAATACGGATCGACCGTCAGACAGACAGACAGACAAGTTCACTCCTATATACCCCCTAAACTAAAACATCACTGACCCCTCTTCGTAATTCAATGTTATTTTAAGAACCATACTTACAGTCAATATGGAACATGATTTTGTAAAGAGTGAAAGAGTCAGATATGTTGGTACCTGCTGATAAATTGTTTGCTGTTGTTGTTGTTGTTGTGGTTTTGAGTTTTAATATAACTCTTAATGTTAAATTTAAAATGCAAATTTGAGAGTTTAACTTGCAACTTGTGCACTTTCTTCATATTTCTTTATAAGATACAGTAGTTTGTGGCAGAACCCTTAAACTTAGATTAGATAAACTGGTCAATTAATTGAATAGCAGAAACCCAGTTTGTATTGGGTTTTACCTATTGGGTATTTGTGAAAGCTTTATTGCATCAAAAGGTTTAAGCTATTAAGACTGGGTCTCCTGAATGCTTTGCCACAGTGGCCTCTTTTGCAATGGCAAGGCGACTTACCTATTGAGATGCAGAGTTTGATAATGTGAACATCGCTCACTGGGCTTGAACTTGTGAGTATAAGACCTCTGTGAACAGATAGAAAGACCTTAGGGAATCCCAGGAATGTGTCCCTGTAAACCAAATAATTCAATGCATTCTGAAATGGCATCAGTTATATAAGAAGTCAATCAATATTGTTTGAGAAAAAAATATTTAAGAAATATATTATGTTTGAAGGATCTTGATACAAATGGGATATAAACTAAACACTTGATACAAACATAGCCTTCTATATATTGTGCACTTGATACAAACATTTTGTGTCCCTCAGGAACCAATATTTATTAAGTTACATGCAACACTAAAAAGCTGGGACGAACATAAGGAAGGATGAAAGGAAGGGCGGGGAGAATTACAGACAAGGACACATGTGTATGCTCCCCACTGAGCCCTTTCATGGCAATACAAATGGCAGCTATCATAAATATTTAATACTTACATAAATGATTTGTTTAAGTTAGCAGCCAGGATAAAGTTATATCAATATTAAACACATGCAAACTGTTTAAATTGAAATTTGGAGTGAAACACTGCACATTATAAATCATTAATTACATTACCAACCTACCTTATTGATGAGGATATCTTGGCCCATGGCCAAGAAAGTATGGAGCCCCAGGTTCAGTGTGGCTCTATCCTGCAGGTAGGACTAGTTGAGCATTTCCCCCAAGGTCCTGGGCCAGGAAGTGTCACTGGGCGTCTGGGCCCAGCTGACCAGACAGCCTGTTGTTCAGCTAGGTACCGATCTATGATTGCATGGGTTCCTGTAGGAACAGGCTCTTAAAACAAAATCCAGGAATTTAAATAAAAATTGAAAATAAATGAAGAAAATAAGCTGAAGCTGCAGGCTTTTACATAATTATTTTACTAAAATTAAATATAATTTAACAATTCTATTAAAGCAGATTTTTATGCAAGGATAAACATTTGGTTCAGGAGCTGAATTTCGGTCAAAAATATACAAAACTTAATGCCCTGACCTTCTATGATTAAAATTGATATCAGATCAAGTGCTATTTGCATTTTATTTACTAAGTGTGATCAATTTAAAAGCACATAATTCCCATTTGATGCTAAGAACTTTTCAGTCACATAAAATACTGATGTTAAGTGTAGTATATGAGCCTCATTCTGGGAAAATAGGGCTTAATGTATGTGCAGTCTACACAGGCTAATATGGGATGACATTTTAATAGGACTTAATGTATGTGCAGTCTGCACAGGCTAATCTGGGGTGACACTTTAATAGGACTTAATGTATGTGTAGTCTGCACAGGCTAATCTGGGATGACACTTTAATAGGTGCAGTCTGCACAGGCTAATATGGGATGACACTTTAATAGGACTTAATGTATGTGCAGTCTGCACATGCTAATCTGGGATGTCACTGTATGTGCAGTCTGCACAGGCTAATCTGGGATGACGCTTTAATAGGACTAAATGTATGTGTAGTCTGCACAGGCTAATCTGGGATGACAATTTAATAGGACTTAATGTATGTGCAGTCTGCAAAGGCTAATCTGGGATGACACTTTAAAAGGACTTAATGTATGTGCAGTCTGCACAGGCTAATCTGGAATGACACTATAATAGTACTTAATGTATGTGCAGTCTGCACAGGCTAATCTGGGATGACAATTTAATAGAACTTAATGTATGTGCAGTCTGCACAGGCTAATCTGTGATGACAATTTAATAGGACTTTATGTAGGTGCAGTCTGCACAGGCTAATCTGGGATGACAATTTAAGCACATACATGAAGCCCCATATCCCAGAACACCGCTAAGATACTACTTATTGTTCTTGTTGCTGCTGCTGCTGCTGCTGCGACTGGGCCATAGACAGAGATGGAGCAAGTCCTGACACTGAAGTCGCCACCCCAAACCTGAGAATTGCCAAGAACAACTTTTGTTGAATGGCGTCAATCGCATACTGCTCTCCAGGCCTAAGGTTCACATTATTCAAGAACAACATATCGAGGTCAGTCACATTAACGGACGTGTCACGCAACGCCTGCTCTACCTGTTGGATCAGATCATTTCAATTTGAGCGACGTGTCCGGCCTAATTTGTCGACGCCCATCATCCAATTGTTGCTAAGCGACATCGATGCCGAGACGGAAGTGAACTCACCAAGGCTCTGCTGTTGGAAGTGTTGATGTAGCCAACATGGGAGGAGATATTGATAGGAGGCTTGGTAGTCTGACGCAAGATGTCTTGGTGCTGATTTTCTTAAGCAATTGTAGTATTTGTGCAAAAAGGGGGTTGTCATCGACTTTCACTTCAATGACGTTTGTCATGTTTGCTAGTTAAGTTCACTAAAAAGGAAATGGAAAGTAAACTAAAACCGGATTGTTTAGTGCCACATGAATAAGCCTTGCAACACCTTACCTTACAGACCTGTTTTTTAAATGCCAAACATTGTGCCTATAATTGATATTTAGAATATTGCAATTAATTTTTCACTAATTAGAACTCAGAATAACGTAGTATCAATGTTTTACGCGCACCAACTTGAAATTGAAATTTTTGTGTTTGTAGCAAGGTGATATATTTATTTTTTGTAAATCAAAAACAGGCATTACTTGAGCAATTTAGAATGTGAGACTGTACACCTTTAATTGTGTGACTATAGAACTTTAAATGTGAGACTACATAATTTTAAATGTGATACTCAGCAACTTAAAATGTGAGACAACAAAACTTTAAATGTTACAATCTACATATTTAAGTTTGAGTCTGCACACCTTTTAATGTGACAGTTTATGACTTATACCTGAGACTTAACAACTTTAAATGTGTGACAATACAACTGTATGGCATTTAATATGAAACAATAGATGTGAGTTCAAAATAGTAATTAAACTTAGTGAAATAAGCAAACTAGAGCTTTGTCACAGACGTGACGAATACCCCCACATGCCGCATTAACATATAATATTTTGCATGTCATCTTCACAAAAAACAGCGGACACCATGCTCAATTTTTAAAACGCACTAAGTGACCCCTTGACCTAATTTTTGACCAAGAAAGGCCCATGTTCTTTCTTGGCCTTAAGATCATCTCCATAAAACTTCTGACCAAGTTTGACCCGGAATTGCCCATGTTCTAACTTGGCCTAGAGATCATTAAGATAAATCTTGTGACCAAGTTTGGTGATGATTGGATGAAAACTACTTGAATTAGAGAGCGGACAACATGGTGAGGTTTAAAACTCACTGAGATACCCCGTGAAATAGTTTTTGACCCGGCATGACCCATATTCAAACTTGACCTAGACATCACCTAGATACAACTTCTGACCAAGTTTGGTGAAGATTGGATGAAAACTACTTGAATTATAGAGCAGACAACATTGTTATGTTCAAAACGCAGTAAGTGACCCACTGACCTTGTTTTTGACCTGGCATGACCCATATTCAAACTTGACCTAGACATTATCAAGATACAACTTCTGACGAATTTTGGTGAAGATTGGATAAAAACTATTTGAATTAGAGGGCGGACAACACGGTCAGGTTTAAAACACACTAAGTGAACCTGTGACCTAGTTTTTGACCCGGCATGGCCCATGTTCGAACTTGACCTACACATCATTTAGTTACAGCTTCTGACCAAGTTTGGTGAAGATCTGATTTAAACTACTTGAAATAGAGAGCGGACACCATGTTCAATGTGTAAAACGTATTAAGTGACCCTGTGACCTAGTTTTTGATCTGGCATGGCCCATGTTCGAACTTGGCCTTCAAAACATCTAGATAAAATTTCTGACCAAGTTTGGTGAAGATCGGATGAAAACTACTTGAATAAGAGAGAGGACACCATGCTGAATGTTAAAAAACGAACTATGTGACCCAGTGACCTAGTTTTTTTGAATCGGCAAGGCCCATGTTTGAACTTTGCCTTAAGATTATCTACAGATTCAACTTCTGACCAAGTTTGGTGAAGATCGGATGAAAAATACTTGAATAAGAGAGCGGACATCGTGCTGAATGTTTAAAACGCACTAAGTGACACCGTGACCTAGTTTTTGACCCGGCAAGGCCCATGTTCGAACTTGGCCTAAGCATCATGTAGATACAAGTTCTGACCAAGTTTGGTGAAGATCGGATGAAAACTACTTGAATTAGAGAGCGGACACTTAATACGGACCGACAGACAGACCGACAGACAAGTTCACTCCTATATACCCCCCTAAACTTTGTTTGTGGGGGTATAAATAAGCCAGTTATTTTGATAAAAACTTTAAAATGTGCTATAACTAGGGGTTAGCTCTGTTCAGAGTTTATTTTAACCATTTTTGGATTGAGCAATTCGTAAAAAATCATAGTGTTTTGAATTAAATTGGGAAAATGGTTGTAGTTTTTGCTAAACATAATTTAAAAATTGAGAATAAGTGCTATCAAGATAAATTGCACTAAGGTTCAACTTATAGAGATGCATAAAGAAACAAACTCAATTTGTAACCTATTAAACCATTGTTTGGGGTCAAACCTTGAATTGAGAACTTTAGCCAGTAATTATGGAAAAAATAAACTGTTTAAGATTGGGAATGGGACTCAATTTTGGCCCCAATTTCGACAAAATGAATAACACTGTAAGATCTCACCCGAAGCTCAAGAAGCTGAGCTGATGTGCTGGCCTCGCTGATATTGCCAAAGGCTGACTTTGAGTTCTGATTAACTCAATGTTGCAACCTATCAAAACATTCTTTTTCTTCCCGGAAACCATGAATTAAGAACTTAAGCCAGTAATCATGGATATAGACTTTTTGAGATAAGAATGGGACTGAATTTCGGCCCCAATTTCAACAAAATAATTAACACTGCAAGGTCTCACCTGAAGCTCAAGAAGCTGAGATGATATGCTGGCCTTGCTGATATTGCTAAGAGCCGAGTTTGAGTTCTGCTTTCTTAAGGTTGAGAGTCGAAGGGCGTACTGGACCACAAAACAAAACTGCTGTTATTTTTCAAAGCCTTCTCTTGCATCAATTCAATGTGAGGCCTTTTAGGCTCGGAGTGCTAAGTGCTCATAACAGAAACCAGACGTGTTAACTTTAAGCACCTTGTTCAAAATGGTGGGCATAATTTGCGTCTGTGGCACACCCCATGGATGTATGGATCTGTTAGTGTTTACAACAAAGTTTTTACTGCCTTTCTGTGTCAGCAACTCAGCATGGATGTATTGTGCTCTGGCTGTTAACCACCAAGTCTTTACTGCCTTTCTGTGTCAGCATGGATGTATTGTGCTCTGGGTGTTTACATCCAAGTCATAACCGCCTTTCTGTGTCAGCATGGATGTATCGTGCTCTGAGTTCACAGCAAAGTCATTACTGCCTTTCTGTGTCAGCATGGATGTATTGTGCTCTGTGTTCACAGCCAAGTCTTTATTGCCTTTCTGTGTCAGCATGGATGTATTGTGCTCTGTGTTCACAGTCAAGTCATTACTGCCTTTCTGTGTCAGCATGGATGTATCGTGCTCTGAGTTCACAGCAAAGCCATTACTGCCTTTCTGTGTCAACAATGATGTATTGTGCTCTGTGTTCACAACCAAGTCATAACTGCCTTTCTGTGTCAGCATGGATGTATTGTGCTATGTGTTCACAGCCAAGTCATTACTGCCTTTCTGTATCAGCATGGATGTATTAAGCTCTGTGTTCACAGACAAGTCATTACTGCCTTTCTGTGTCAGCATGTATGTATGGTGCTCTGTGTTCACAGCCAAGTCATTACTGCCTTTCTGTGTCAGCATGGATATTTCTTGCTCTGGGTGTTCACAACCAAGTCATTACTGCCTTTCTGTGTCAGCACGGATGTATTGTGCTCTGGGTGTTCACAGCATAGTCATTACTGCCTTTCTGTGTCAGCATGGATGTATTGTGCTCTGGGTGTTCACAGCATAGTCATTACTGCCTTTCTGTATCAGCATGGATATATCGTGCTCTGGGTGTTCACAGCATAGTCATGACTGCGTTTCTGTTTCAGCATGGATGTATTGTGCTCTGTGTTCACAGCCTAGTCATTACTGCCTTTCTGTGTCAGCATGGGTGTATCGTGTTCTGTGTTCACAGCCAAGTCATTACTGCCTTTCTGTGTCAGCATGGATGTATTGTGCTCTGGGTGTTCACAACCAAGTCATAACTGCCTTTCTGTGTCAGCATGGATGTATTGTGCTCTGGATGTTCACAGCATAGTCATACTGCCTTTCTGTGTCAGCCTGGATATATCTTGCTCTGGGTGTTCACTGCATAGTTATTACTGCCTTTCTGTGTCAGCATGGATATATCTTGCTCTGATTGTTCCCTGCATAGTCATTACTGCCTTTCTGTGTCAGCATGGATATATCATGCTCTGGGTGTTCACAGCATAGTCATGACTGTCTTTCTGTTTAAGCATGGATGTATTGTGCTCTGTGTTCACAGCCAAGTCATTACTGCCTTTCTGTGTCAGCATGGGTGTATCGTGTTCTGTGTTCACAGCCAAGTCATCACTGCCTTTCTGTGTCAGCATGGATGTATTGTGCTCTGGGTGTTCACAGCATAGTCATTACTGCCTTTCTGTGTCAGCATGGATATATCTTGCTCTAAGCGTTCACAGCATAGTCATTACTTCCTTTCTGTGTCAGCATGTATATATCTTGCTCTGGGTGTTCACAACCAAGTCATAACTGT
Organism: Dreissena polymorpha; assembly: GCF_020536995.1. Taxonomy (NCBI): domain Eukaryota; kingdom Metazoa; phylum Mollusca; class Bivalvia; order Myida; family Dreissenidae; genus Dreissena; species Dreissena polymorpha. The sequence continues at coordinate 203,760,447 of NC_068355.1, forward strand.
CTTCCTGTGTCAGCATGGATGTATTGTGCTCTGGGTGTTCACAGCATAGTCATACTGCCTTTCTGTGTCAGCATGAATATATCTTGCTCTGGGTGTTCACAGCATAGTCATTACTGCCTTTCTGTGTCAGCATGTATATATCTTGCTCTGGGTGTTCACAACCAAGTCATTACTTCCTTTCTGTGTCAGCATCGATGCATCGTGCTCTGGGTCTTCACAACCAAGTCATTACTTCCTCTCTGTGTCAGCATGGATGTATTGTGCTCTGGGTGTTCACAACCAAGTCATTACTGCCTTTCTCTGTCAGCACGGATGTATTGTGCTCTGGGTGTTCACAACCAAGTCATTACTGCCTTTCTCTGTCAGCACGGATGTATTGTGCCCTGGGTGTTTACAACCAAGTCATTACTGCCTTTCTATGTCAGCATGGATGTATCAAGCTCTGGGTTTTTACAATCAAGTCATTACCGCCTTTCTTTGTCAGCATGGATGTATTGTGCTCTGGGTATTCACAACCAAGTCATTATTGCCTTTCTTTGTCAGTAACATTGCCAAAAGTCCGTTCTATTATGATATATTGGCCGCTGAGAGGCCGCTCCGTAACCCTGCTGTTGTCCAAACTATCAACAGCAGAAGTATCCCACTAGAAAAGCTTACGCTTTTATTGTTCCTTGATTTTCTACCTTTCAATTTCTGTTTGTCCCATAAAGATTGGAACAAGTTATTGAACTTTTTATTCTTCATGATATTTGTTGTGATGTCCAACAGCAACAACTGACTGTTAGCGTTACCATAACTACTGCTATAACTGTTTGTGTCTGTAACACTTGTCCCTTTCAGGCCCACGCGGAACTCTAGCTTAACAAAACTACCCAGGCTTATGTTTGGAAAACGTGACGTGGGCATTGCGTTTGTTCAGAACAGAATCATGCTCAGAATTTCCTGCAGAACGGAGTTGTTCAACGATGCTGACTTTTTGAGGCAGGCGGTCAAGGGGAGGAGTTAGAAGTCAAGGGAGGGGAAGGGTCGTTCTGGACTGGGGCTTCTGCAGGCGGGACTGGTGCGGTTGCTGGGCCAACTCGATATCAATGCTGGTGCTCTGCTGAAAACAACAACAACACAGTGGGTGATAGGAACTTGTAACAAATTATATTACAATCTATAACAAACTATGCCTCTTGACTGGCTGTGAAGGTCCTCAACAACATGAATTTCTAATCTGGCATTTTATTGGTTCCTTGTCCTTAATAGCATGAACATATATACAATTAAGTCATTTTGTATTAAAACAAGAAAAGTGTTGGCTAATGCTATACACTTCAACACCGTTATTTCAAAGTCGTCGGGACCGTTAAAAAAACTTTGGATTAAGGATAATTCGAAATAAACATTTGACAGACGACTTCTTTGATTCTGTAATAATAAAACATTGCGGAATTCGCATGGTTTGGTAACACACTACTATTAATAATTGTTTTACTGAAAAACGTAAACTAGTCAGATTGCAATAGATTTCTACTTGTAACAAACGAAGGAATAAACGATTCTTGTTCTTCTTTTTATGTTTTCTCCAAGTACAGAACATATTAAATATAATGAATATGCACTAATTATCAGAACATATAAAATATAACGAATAGCACAAATTATCAGACCATATAAAATATAACGAATAGCACAAATTGTCATACATGTAAAAACAGATGAATACATTTTCGGAAATGAATTAACATTTTTTGTAAATAAGACGCGATGTCTCTCTGAACACTGGCCTTAGCAGCACTAAACTGGACGCGTGTAACATATTTCTCCAATTTGTCGAGGACATTGAAGAACTCATTTTCGCCTGTGTTTTGCTCGTAGAAGGCAGAGTTTATACAAGATGAATTTTATTGGACCTCATTTACTGAGACCTAATGGGACACGTTTATTTGTTACTTAAGAATGCAAAACTACATAAATAGTAATTATCGGCTTTTGACGACATTATAAAATTAACACGCTACGCGAAGAAGACAAAGGTGTAACTATCAGCTTTTGACGCGCCACGCCCTGACGACAAAGGTGTGAAATTATGCTCAGCGTTTTGCAGCTTTGACTTCGGATTAAAGATTGATGATTAAGTACGAATTATAGTGTTGGGACCGACAGAATCACTTCGAATTAACGATTTTTTCGGTTTAACGAAGTTCTGATTAACAATGAAATTTTACATTAAACAAAGAAGAACCAAAGTCGGGACCGGAAAAATACTTTGAAATAACGGTGACTTCGGATTATCGGTGTTCGAAATTACGGTGTTGAAGTGTACTTAGCTGTAAATTTCTATAATCTTTACTCCATTTCCAGAAATGTATTTTCATAAGCCAATATGCGGATCACTTATGTTAGAAACTGTCGTCTCAGATAAGCATGTGGAATTCACATACCGGTAAGCTAATAAGGGAGGGTACTTTCTGACTAGACTGGATTTTCATTAAGAGGATTATTTGTTCATCAAAAAATACCTTTAAGATGAAAGTGTTGTCCATTATTAGCCTGTGCAAACTGCACAGGCTAATCTGTGACAACAATTTAAGCACATGCATTAGGCCCCATTTTCCGGATATCAAGTATGATGAGCTATGGGTCAGGGGAGTGGATGGGTCGTCCTGGACTGGGGCTCCTGCAGTCCGGACTGGTGCTGTTGCTGGGCCAACTCAATATCAATGGTGGTGCTGTCCTGAAAACAACAGCACAGTGGGTGATGTGAACTTGTAAAAAATGTTTAAATTACAATCTATACGAAACTATGCCTCTTGATTGGTTGTGAAGGTGTTTAATAGGCAAAATTTCATTCTAATGAATTTCTAATCAGGCATTTCATTGGTTTATTGTCCTCAATAGCACGAAAATTAATATAATCAAACCATTTCGTATTAAAACATTGTTGGCTAATAATACACTGTATACAAACCTGTATATTCATACTGATGTAATTTCATTAGCCAATATGCGGCTCCTAAATATTACAAATAGTCGTCCCAGATTAACATGTGACGTCCACACAAGCTAATCAGGGAGGACACTTTTTGACTAGACTCGATTTTCATAAAGAGGATATTTCTTTTCAACAAAATACCAAACATATGAAATTGTTGTCCCAAATATGCCTGTGTGGATTGCACAAGCTAATCTAGGACAACGACAACAATTTAAGCACATGCATTAAGCCCCATTTTAAAGAAGTTTTTTTCCTGTATAAAAACAAAAAAATAAAAGATAATCATCTTCTTAACATTGTTTTTAAATTGTACTCATTATATGTATCACTTTACTTTTCCATATATTTTACTGCTCATATACATTGGATTTTAATTATGTTATAGGCCACTTGCCCTTAAAGACTACACGCTGACAACACTAGTTTGCTTAGTTCTTTGGTGACGCCTATTGAACATCTACATTTTAGCAGTAACCAATACCAAGAAATTATTTTATTCCAAGTAAATTGCTATCATAAACTTTGTTTGATATGTTGAGGGAAATCACAAGTTTCTGTAAGCATATTACCCAATTGCCCACAAACACAAATCCGATCACAGGACGTGTTTTGTGTCATGTTTTGTATCATCCTTTGACCCATTCATTTTGTGACAGAAAAATGATTCTCGAATTTAAATTATAGTGAAGAAATTAGTAGCAAACTTCTTAAACTTGCGAAAATTCTAGTCACAAACTTCTTTAAATTGTGACCCAAAAAACTCTTAAATTTGAAAAAAAACCTGTGATTCCATAAAAAGGAAAAATAGCCCAGAATCATGCCCCTTCCAGAAAACTTACAACTTTAAAAAAGGCACTGACTGATGCCATACTATAATCATTAATAACAATTATTTCATGACCATTCAATTAACAAGTTATGTGGCTGACCATATCTCAAAGCAAAATATGTTGTTTTTTTAATTGTTAGAAGAAACTACATCTTCTTATCTGTATAAAAATACTATAAACTAAAAAGGTATCATTGCTTTCTAGTCAAACAAAAAGTTGTAACCATTGTAACGTAAACTATCATCCAATTCTGCAAGTCATAATATGTCGCATGATGTTATAGATTGTCTAAGTGTTGTAATTTTCAGTGAAATATGATACAAAATGTAGATGCACAACCTCATATGAGAATGAAAATACCTGAAAGTTTGAATGCTGAACGTTAAATTTGTAAGTGAACACCCACAGGCCACAGACATTTACAAAGACCGACAGACATCCATCCAAGGTGATTCCTATATACCCTATATACCCCAATCATCACGGGGGTATAATGAATAAATATCTTCAGGGCATACAGAGTTTTTTTTACCTTATATAACAGACGCCGAATATCGGCGTCTTCCCCCACCAAACTAGGCTGGTTTTTTTCCCTTTCAGGACCAAAAATTCCCCCCCCCCCTAAATTTTAATAGAAAGATGTGTCTCATGATTATATTATCTCAATTCTATTTTAATTTAATCTTGCCAAACGTAATAAATTATGAAAAAAACAATGAATATAGTTCAAACATGTACACATGTATTGTAATAATGAGAAAGTAAGTAAACAAATCCCCCAAAAAGGGAAATGCCGCGAAAATTCCCACGCGCACATTTTTTCCACAAAGTGGAAAATCCCGCGTAGAATTTCCCCTACATAAGGGCTAAAGGCCCCTTCCCCCACAACCCAAAAAAAACACTGGCATATTCTTACTCCAGCGCGTATTTGTATACTTAAAACATGGACAGGTGGTTAATTTTAATTTATAGATATCCTTATTTAAAAATAAATGCAGATAATTATTTCATAGAATGTTGACTGCATTTCAATAATTGTTTAATTTAAAATAACCAGCATTTTCTTTAATTTATGCAAGGGGAATTTTGTAAATATACATGTGGAAAACAAAACAAAAACCTTTTGGTTTAATAGAGGCTTAATTTTTGCACAAAAATGTGTGAAAATATGCCCTGACCCTTTATGATTAAAACTGATGTCAAATCAACTCTTATATGTATTTATTTAGTCAGTTTGACCAATTTAAAAACACAAAATTTCTGATCAGTAATAGGAACTTTTCTACAGAAAGGTCAGAAAAAAGCTGATGTAACGTGAACTAAATGTGCAACTCTAAACTCTTTAAAAACTGGGCTAAATGCATAAGCGTAAAGAGTTGTTCCAGATTTGCCTGTACAGTCTGCACAAAATTATCAGCCACGACACTTTAAGCTTTTATGGAATTCTTTGTTTTAAGGTTTATTCGGAAAGTGTGGTCACAAATTAGCTTGGGCAGACTTTACACGCTTTTGTGGGTAAAACACTTGAGGCACATGCATTAAGCCCTGTTTTCCCAGAGTGCAGCTGAAATACTTCCTGTTTTTGTTGCTGCTGCGACAGGGCCAGAGATTGTGTGAGTCTTGACGCCAAAGTCACCACCCAGAACAGGGAATGTAGGACTATACTGCTCCTCAGGCGCCAGGTTCACATTATTAGAGAGCAACATATGGAGGTCAGTCACGTTAACAGACGAGTCACTCAGCGTCTGCTCTATCTGTGGAACTGATTGTTTCATCTTGAGTGACTCGTCATGATGAAAGTTTTACTCACCAAGGCTCAGCTGTTGGAAGTGTTGATTTAGCGCCTTGTGAGAAGATGTTAAAAGGTGGCGTGCTGAATTTCCTGAGCGAGTTGTAGTATAAGTGGATTGGGATTGCCTAAACATTCATGATGTTTGTCTTGTTTGCTTTTAATGTTTTCTGCAAAGGAAATGGAAAGTAAACTAAAAATAGTGTCTCTAGTGACAAATGAATATGCCTTGACAATGTATGTTGAAACACCTTACTTAACACACCTGCTTTTTAATGCAACACATTGAGTCTATATTTTATATTTAGGATTGCATAATGATTTATATTTCGCCAGTTAGCACTCACAATAGCATTGTAATATTGAATAACGCGCAGCAACATGTTAAATCAAAATTTTGGGGTTTTAAACATCGAGGAATACATGGTAAAGTACATTATGAAGCAAGTTGCCATATTTATCTGTACATTAAAAAAACAGGAATAACTTCAGCACTTTTAGACGTGACACTATACCACTTTAAATATGACGCAATACAACATTTTGCTAACGAATACTTAAAAATTTAGAATCAGTGCTATAAATATAAATGTTCAAATTATAGAGCTGAATAAGGAAATGAACTCAATGTCACAACCCATTCAAAACAGTATTTGTTTTGGCAATCATTTAATTGGGAATTAAGCCAGTAATTATAAAAAAATATGGAATAGACTTTTTGAGATTAAGAATGCTTTGACCAAATAAATAACACTGTAAGGTCTCACCTGAAGCTCAAGATGCAGAGATGACATTCTAGCCTCGCTGATATTGCTAAGGGCCCAGTTTGAGTTCTACCTAACATCAGGTTTAGAGCCAAAGGGCATACTGGACCACAAAACAAAACTGCTGTCATTTTTCAACGCCTTCTCAAGCGCCGACTCAATGCCAGGCTGTTAAGGATTGGAGTGGGAAGTTACAAACCCTGATGGGTTCACCTTTAGCATCTTGTTTCAGCTGTTGGTCGAACTTCCCGCCTGAGGCATGGCCATGGATGCTCTGAGTGTTCACAACAAAGTAGGTGCTGCCTTTCTAAGTTAGCAACTGCGTCAAAAGTGCGTTCTCTTTGGACAGTTTGGACACCTGTGAGGACAAACCGGGACTGTCCGTAAAGTTACGACTGTCCAGGAGTATGCCAGTGGTAAGCATACGCTTCCGACTAAAACTCTACAAATATTTCTTGATTTTCTCTTGTTACTTTCCGTTGTATTGTTTGTCCCAAAAAGAATGGAACGAGTTATCCAACTTTGTATTTATCGTGATATTAGTTGTGAAGTCCAACATTGAGAACTGACTGTACATGTTGCCATAACTGTTGCAATAAGTCCTTGTGTCTGTAACGGTTGTCCCATCTCTGGCACTCGGGTCTAACAAACCAAACAGACTCAAGTGCGGATCACTCGACACGAAAATTGTGGTTGATGAGAACCATGTGTGAAAACTCTTTGTGCTCAAAATTTTTTATAGGAGGAATTTGTTCAACGATGCTGACCCTTTGAAGCTGGAAGTCAAATGGGAGAAGCTAGGGGTCAGGGGAGGGGTCGTGCTTGACTTGAGGCTTGTGCGGGCCTGACTGGTGCTGTTGCCGTACCAACTCTATATCAAAACCGGGGCTCTCCTGAAAACATGGGAAATATGAACTGGTACAAAAGGTTTATATTACAATCTATAACAAACCATGTCTCTTAATAAGAGTTGAAGTTTTTCAAAGGCAAAACTTCATTCTCATGAATTTTGAACTTGGCATTTCACTGGTTCCTTATTCAAAATAACATGACAATTGATTCAATCAAACCATATCGTACTCAAACATCATTTAAAGTGTTTGTCAATACTTTATTAATCTGTCAATTCATAATTAATATTTTTAACTTTAATGCAATCCCCAGACATGGAAAGGCCGCGTTTCCCCCCACATCACTGGACTGTAAATGGCCAGCCTTTCACCAGACAGTTCTTCTTTGCTGAGCGAGTAGCTGTAACGTTGAGCGAACCAATATGGAATATGCATACTGCACAGGCTAATCTGGGAAAACACTTTACACACATGCATTAAGTCCTGTTATCCCATGCAACCTTACATTGTTGCCATTGCATGCATGAAAACTAACTCTAAAGCTTTTATTACACTGTGCTGGGAATGAGGCCGGGGTCCTTCTTATTGAGAACAAATGTATTCCAATGTAATCATATTTATAAGCTTTATTAAATATCTCACAACTTTATAAAAACTCAAGGCCTAATGAGGATGACAGAAATTCTCAGAGTGTTGTGTAACTGAGGTTCCTGTATGATAAGTTGGAAAGCATCGAGCTGAAGAAGAGTTTGAGTTATTGATCCTCAAGTAAAACAAGTCCTGCTGTAAACATGATATACACAATAAAAGACGCCATTTTATGTTTTGTTAAATCATATCATTCTTGTCAATTTCATCTTTAACATTCTTAATACACAGGTTACACTGTAAACCATTATTATTTGAGGGACATTATTTATGTTGATTTTAAGGGTTCACTGATCCACAAATTTTTCACACACAGAAAAGTAACTGACACAAATTCATCATTTATGTTTCTGCACTGAGAAATCCACAAAGTTAACTTATATGTCCGTAAAAGTCTTTTTGACCACGAAATTTCGGATGAATATATTATATAAGTTTACACTATACAAACAAGTAAAGAGGATATTTTATCTTAAGTAAATTCATACTTTTCTTTCCCACCTCATCTTTTTTGCAGTCTGAATACATAGGGAATACATAAGCAGGTCTTTTTCTGGCGTATTTATGGGTATCTGAAACGGACCCATACGCAAAGCGTTTTTCTTTCTTTAACAAGGGCTGTTTGTAAAACATGCATGCCCCAAATATGGGCTGTCAGTTGTAGTGGCAGCCATGGTGTTAATACGTTTTTTGTCACTGTGACCTTGACCTTTGACCTAGTGACCTGAAAATCAATAGGGATCATCTGCCAGTCATGATCAAGGTATCTATGAAGTTTGATGATCCTAGGCCTAGGAGTATTCTTGAGACATCATTCGGAAACAATTTTACTGTGTCGAGTCACCGTGACCTTGACCTTTGACCTAGTGACCTGAAAATCAGAAGGGGTCATCTGCGAGTCATGATCAATGTACCTATGAAGTTTCATGATCCTAGGAGTAAGCAGTCTTGAGTTATCATCCGGAAACCATTTTACTGTGTCCAAGTCACCGTGACCTTGACCTTTAACCTAGTGACCTGAAAGTCAATAGATGTCATCTGTGAGTCATGATCAATGTACCTATAAAGTTTCATGATCCTAGGCATAAGCGTTCTTGAGTTATCATCCGGAAACCATTTTACTGTTTCGGGTCACCGTGACCTTGACCTTTGACCTTGTGACCTAAAAATAAGTAGGGGTCATCTGCGAGTCACGATCTATGTACCTATGAAGTTTCCTGATCCTATGCGTAAGTGATCTTGAGTTATCATCCAGAAACCATTTTACTGTTTAGGGTCACTGTGACCTTGACCTTTGACCTAGTGACCTGAAAATCAATAGGGGTCATCTGAGAGTCATGAACAATGTACCTATACAGTTTCATGATCCTAGGTCTAAGCGTTCTTGAGTAATCATCCGGAAACCATTTTACTATTTCGGGTCACTGTGACCTTGACCTTTGACATAGTGACCTCAAAATCAATAGGGGTCATCTGCGAGTCATGATCAATGAACCTATGAAGTTTCATGATCCTTGGCGTAAGCGTTCTTGAGTTATCATCCGGAAACCATTTTTCTATTTCGGGTCACCGTGACCTTAACCTTTGACCTAGTGACCTCAAAATCATTAGGGGTCATCTGCGAGTCATGATCAATGTACCTATGAAGTCTCATGATCCTAGGCCTAAGCATTCTTGAGTTATCATCCGGAAACCATCTGGTGGACAGACCGGACATACAGACATACGGACGGACGGACCGACATGAGCAAAACAATATACCCCCTCTTCTTAGAAAGGGGGCATAAAAAGAGAATTAGGCATTCGATCTCCAAGTGTGGATTAAAAGCGTTCATTGGTGACACCACATGTCTGCACATGTGTAGATACAGTTATTAAGACAAGGGCTGTTTGTAAAACATGCATGACCCCCATATGGGCTGTCAGTTGTAGTCAGGCAGCCATTGTGTGAATATGTTTTTTGTCACTGTGACCTTGACCGTTGACCTAGTGACCTGAAAATCTTTAGTGGTCATCTGCCAGTCATGAGCAATATACCTCTTAAGCAGGGTTCGACATTAACTTTTTTTACAGCCAGACCATCGGACCAGCTCCTCTTAAAATGTACTAGCCCGAATCTGATGTCTACTAGACCATAAATGACATAGCAAATACCGGTAAACAGAATTGTGTCGTGTAACTGTTTAATCAGGTTTTATCAGAAAATAATTAGTGAACACAAGAAAGTTATTTTGATGCACAAAGTAAAAAATTAAATAAAACAAGGGCTGTTTGTAAAACATGCATGCCCCCCATATGGGCTCTAAGTTGTAGTGACAGCCATTTTGTAAAAATGTTTTTTGTCACTGTGTCCTTGACCTTTGACCTAGTGACCTGAAAATCAATAGGGGTCATCTGCGAGTCATGATCAATGTACCTATGAAGTTTCATGATCCTAGCCATAAGCTTTCCTGAGTTATCATCAGGAAACCATTTTACTATTTCCGGTCACTGTGACCTTGACCTTTGACCTAGTGACCTGAAAATCAATAGGGGTCATCTGCCAGTCATGATCAATGTACCTATCAAGTTTCATGATCCTAGGCATAAGCGTTCTTGAGTAATCATCCGGAAACCATTTTACTATTTCGGGTCACCGTGACCTTGACCTTTGACCTAGTGACCTGAAAATCAATAGGGGTCATCTGCTAGTCATGATCAATCTACCTATGAAGTTTCATGATCCTAGGCATAAGCGTTCTTGAATTATTATCTGGAAACCATTTTACTATTTCGGGTCACAGTGACCTTGACCTTTGACCTAGTGACCTCAAAATCAATAGGGGTCATCTGTGAGTCATGATCAATGTACCTATGAAGTTTCATGATCCTAGGCCTAAGCGTTCTTGAGTTGTCGTCTGACAACCACCTGGTGGACGGACCGACCGACCGACCGACATGAGCAAAGCAATATACCCCCTCTTCTTCGAAGGGGGGCATAACTATTTAACAACATAAATTGTTTGTTGTAATTTCACTGTTTATCACCAGTTAAACAAATGATGTCCGTACAGCAGGTGACATTTATTTAACGTTATCAAATTCTGGCCTCCTTGACCGCTGTGCTCCATGCTACCACAGCTCCAAGGCCCTTTTCCATCATAATCTGTGTCAGTTTTACTGTAGGATTCTTCTTTATTAACTTATTTGTCGGACGAAAATCCAATCTTGAACAAAGCCATTCTTTAAATTACATTCTCTCCTCTGCTACGCCAAAATGTTTACATTGACGATACCGATTTTCGATAGAAGTCGTAAAAACATGATGTAAAGTTCTACGACACTGCAGAAAATCATTAACTCTTTCAATGCTGGAACCGAATTTTGAAGGTCTTTGCAAACAGTTTGGATCCAGATGAGACGCCACAGAACGTGGCGTCTCATCTGGATCCAAACTGTTTGCTATTCTGATAGTATTCTTTGAAAAAAATTGAAGAAAATGCTAATTTTAGAAATTCAGCACACAACATTTTAGCAGACTACATATTTCCCAGCATGCAAAAGGTTAATATTCATGACAACTTTACCAATGGAAACAAGCTATTTCTGTGGGAAGCTCTCCTTCGCGTCTAAAAATAGCGATGAATCATGTGACTGCTCCGCGTTTATTTATATATGCTAGTTTTGTTCTGATGTAAATAATGGATACAATAGTTATTTTACACATTAAGAGAAAAAGGTTTTCGGTTAGTTATACCGGTAGTTATATGAATCAGTATAGATTTTGTATGTACGACCAGTCGGACAAGCTAGCCCACAGTTTTACTAGCCCGACCACCGATCTTACTAGACAATGTCTGTCGGACATGCCTTAGTGTCGAACCCTGTTAAGTTTCATGATCCTAGGCCTAATTATTCTTGAGATAACATCAGGAAACCATTTTACTGTTTCAAGTCACCGTGACCTTGACCTTTGACCTAGTGACCTGAAAATTTAAAGGAGTCATCTGCCAGTCATGATCAATGTAACTATGAAGTTTCATAATCTTATGCGTAAGCATGCTTGAGTGATCATCCCGGAAATCATTTGACTATTTCGAGTCACTGTGACCTTGACCTTTGACCTAGTGACCTGAAAATCTATAGGGGTTATCTGCCAGTCATGATCAATATACCTATGAAGTTTCATGATCCTAGGCCTAATTATTCTTAAGTTAACATCAGGAAACAATTTTACTGTTTTCGAGTCACTGTGACCTTGACCTTTCACCTAGTGACCTGAAAATTTAAAGGAGTCATCTGCCAGTCATGATCAATGTACCTATGAAGTTTCATAATCTTATGCGTAAGCATGCTTGAGTGATCATCCGGAAACCATTTTACTATTTCGAGTCACTGTGACCTTGACCTTTGACCTAGTGACCTGAAAATCAATAGGTGTCATCTGCCAGTCATGTTCATTGTTCCTATGAAGTTTCATGATCTTAGGCGTAAGCATTCTTGAGTTATCATCCGGAAATCATTTTACCATTTTGAGTCACTGTGACCTTGACCTTTGACCTAGTGACCTGAAAATCAATAGGGGGTCATCTGCCAGTCATGATCAATATACCTATGAAGTTTCATGATCCTAGACCTTACCGTTCTTTAGTTATCATCAGGACACTATCTGGTGGACGGACAGAAGGACCGACAGACTGACAGGCCGACATGTGCAAAACAATATACCCCCTCTTCTTCAAAAGGGGGGCATAATAAGTGCCTTATGATTAAAATGTCTCAATTATATTTCAATAAGATCTAAAAAAAAAGTATATTACTAGCATAATATGATTTTATTCTTTTAATTTTAAGTATTAGAAATAGTTATATTAAATTAGTTTTTCTGAAATCAATGGACTTTTCGCACGAAAAAATAAGAATCCCAAAATTGCATTTTTTCCCAAATTGGCCATGAAAAGGCCTGATAATTAAAACGTCTTTGTTACCTTCTGTGTATTCAGGTCATCCTTGTCCACCACATCTTCAGCATCCTTGTCCTGACTCAGCAGCGACTGGAGCAGCAAAATAGCGTGATGTATTTCTTGTATGTATATTTAGGACTCACACAAATTTATATAAATGTAATGAAAATCAATAACAAATGTTCAACAGAATATGGCAAATCAATAAATCTCACATCAAGTGTTACCTTTCTGTAAACATTGCGTAAAATATCAATATATACTCCTCCAAAGATTACTTTAACAATATTTTATTTAAAAAATATTCATCCATATACATTTCTTACATGGCATGGTGTTTATAGAAATGAAAGTCTAAAAATAGCCTCAGTTGCTATGTACATGAGCATCTATGTACAAATATGAAATTTTCAGTTAAAATGCTTTGTTTTTTCATGCACAGTTTACAAGAACTAAATGTTAGGACCAAAATGACACAAATGTTAAGACACCATAACATAATATGCATTAGATCTAATGTTCTCACAAAAACCCTCACATTGTGTAATTAGATAACAATATGTTCACATAAATCATTTGTATCTTTAACTACACACTTAATGTTGTATTGTAACATCACACACTACTATGTTCGTATGCTAAACAACATATTGTAATTAAAATACTAATCACTAATTACAACAACTAATACATACATGTACACACTATTCCACTCTGAACACCAGGATGTTGTCCCCAATCTGCCCCACAATGATGGATGATGTTGTGCTGCTGTAGCAGACTGACTCTGGGTACCACACTCCATCCTCCTGAGTAGCCAGCGTAGCCAGCTTACTCTCTCCCTCGCAGCCCACCTGTAGTACAGTGTCGGACCCCCATCCACAGACCAGCACCTGGCCTGCAGGGGTCACATGTAGACCAGATGAGCCATATAGTGCTGGGTCTGTGTATGTAGCCAGGAGTGTGCCATCCCTGGCCAGGGTGAGAAGCTTGGGCTGCTTTAAGCTGGTGATGTACAGCCTGTCTCCTGTGGGACTCACAGCACACCTGTATACTGCAAAACAGAGTAACATCAAGATATTAATTACTGTTAATGTTAAATAATCTTATTAAACATACTGCAGTGATATTGTATTACATATGTGTTGGTTGTTATAAATAGACAATAAACATATGTTAACATATGCATACATTTGAATTATTTAATAGTTATGTGTGGCAATAAATGTCAGTGTTATTGTGTAAAAGTGATATGTTGAAATGCGACTGGTGAGGTAGAAATGAAGTGTAACATACAATTGCAAAGATGGAAACAATTACACAGATGAAAATCATTACACAGTTCAACATTCATGTGCATATGAATGTTACTATATGCAGCAATAATAGATTTCCAACCCTTGTACACATGTGATAACAATGTACTGACATACATGAAACTTACACAAGCCGACATACTTCATACATGTGCTGTGTTAAGACTTTAGTTACGTATGCAAAGTGTTTATAACAAGAACAATAATTTTTCAAACGAACAAAATATTGAGGCTTTTCTATCAACAAAAGCATGCAAGATGTTAAAATGAATAATAATAATTACATACATACAATGTACATTTGAAAACTTCTTAATATCCGTCTTCAGCAATTTAAAGTGTATCCATTTTATATGATCATAATTTATTTTTATTTACAAAACATATTGCATATGAACAGTAATTTGACAACCACAGAACTGAATGATAGGTCAGAAAGTGTGTCTTTGCCAGGAACTCAGTTTCTATTTATAGACACGTCATGTAGTGACAGTCAAAATACTGCATTACTCATATTTATAAATCCATAACAGAGAACAACTTTCTTGCTGTTATAATAATTCATTGACACAAACACATTTTACAAATATGAAGTTTCACAATAATTTGTAATACATATTCCTGATGATATCAGGATGAAACCACCATGATTCTTACCTGTATCAGAAGCTGATGTATCTTCATACAGTCTGCAGACCAGTGTCCCACTCAGTGAGTACTTGTACAGGGCAGTAATAGAGCAGATAAACAAGTCTCCCTGGTCGTGGACAATGCCTCTACAGTCATGTTGTAACTGAAGCCTCCTGCCAGGAACTAGCTTGCTCTGGGTGACAGTGATAAACTGGACCCCATGATCACCCAAAGCCACCGCAGCCTCACTGGGTGTGATGACACACATGTCCCATGGTATGGCATTCACACCCCAGTGACTCACCACCTGGTACTGCTGGTTCAGCAGCTTGACTTTGTCATTCTGCCAGTCTGCAACCAAGACTTGCCCATCTGGCAGAGCACATACTGCAATGATCCAGCATGTATCTGAATCCCTAAATATTCTCACTTTGTACTTAGACACCCCTTTCACAGAGAACAACTCGTCTGAAAAGTTCTCATTCATATATATCTCACACTGTTGTATTTTGTCCAGACATTTGTAATGGGCTATTAAGGAGAGTTCTGGTTGATACTTCACTTTCTGCATGGCTTCATGGAGTCGCAACAATTCACCATGATGTCTGATGCAGGTTTTGATCACACTGATGAGAGGAGCTTGTTTGAGTTTCAGCTCTTCTTTCTGTTCTTTAATAGAGCTATTTTCAAATTCTGTTAATAATAAATTTACTTTCTGACGAATTTTATCTACTGTATATTCCACATTTTCATATGCTTCATTCGTGGAGGTGTTGTCACATTGGAATAAGAAAGATTGTATATTTAGTCGCATTGTCTTCACCTTGTTTCGCTCAAATTTAGCATAGGAGCCCTGCATAGATCTCCTGCTATCCTCTCTATACTTCTGGAGCTTCTTTAATCTTGAAAGCGTATTTAAAACTCTGACTGACAATTTCTTTAAATCTGATGACTGCCTTTTGACTTCAGAAAGAACTTTCAATTGAATGCACCGACTGAAAGAAAAAACACAATTTCTATAATTAAATCTTCCTAACAATTAAGATAATTTTAATACTTTTTAATATACAATGTACCAAATGCTCATAGATATTCATACATTAATATAGTTCTATAAAAAAAAGCTATATATAGATTAACTGGTAAACACAAGTGAAAAGATCAAATCAATTAAATTTCTATGAAGAGTTGCTTGCCTTAATATGCCTTTCAAAACTTTTTTCTGTAAAGATAGACATTGCTAATCTTGATTTTAATGTACAAAATTGGTTTTCTGTGTTCCGATCTGTATTCTCATTATAATTTCTGGTGATATATCCGTTAAGACAATGCACATGTGAAGTATCAAGCCAATCAATCAATTCGTTGACGAGTAATTGATCTGAAACGATTTTCACACTTGGTGTGATAGAGACCTTGACCTTTGACCCCAATTTCAATAAGGGTCATCTACTGTCCAAGGCAAATGCACATGTGAAGTATCAAGCCAATTGGTCAATTCGTTGACGAGTAATTGATCGGAAATGATTTTCACACTAAGTGTGATAGTGACATTGACCTTTGACCTAGTGACTTCAATTTCCATAGGGGTCATGTACTGTCCAAGGTCAATGCACATGTGAAGCATCAAGCCAATCGGTCAATTTGTTGACAAGTTTAATTGTTGCGAAACAATTTTCACACTTAGTGTGATAGTGACCTTGACCTCTGACCCAATTTGAATTGGGGTCATCTTCTGACCAAGGCCAATGCACATGTGAAGTATCAAGCCGATCCGTCAATTGGTTGACGAGTTATTGATTGGAAGCGATTTTCACACTTAGTGTGAAAGTGACTTTGACCTAGTGACCTCAATTTCAAAAGAAGTCATCTACTGTCCAAGGCCAATACACATATGTGAAGTATTAAGCCAATTGATCAATTTGTTGACAAGGCATTGATCGGAAACCACTTAGTGTGATAGTGACCTTGACCTTTGACCTAGTGACCTCAATTTCAATAGGGGTCATCAACTGTCCAAGGCAAATGCACATGTGAAGTATCAAGCCAATCGGTCCATCCATTGACAAGTTTTATTAATCAGAAACGATTTTCACACTAAGTGTGATAGTGACCTTGACCTTCGACCTAGTGACCCCAATTTTAATAGGGTTCATCTATTGTCTTAGGCCAATGCACATGTGAAGTATCAAGCCAATCTGTCAATTGGTTGACGAGTTATTTATCAGAAATAATTTTCACACTAAGTGTAACATAGAACTTGACCTTTGACCTACTGACCTCAATTTCAATTGGGTCATCTATTGTCCAAGGCCAATGCACATGTTCATTATCAAGCCAATCAGTCAATTCTTAATGAGATATTGATCGGATACCACTTAGTGTGATAGTGACCTTGATCTTTGACCTAGTGACCTCAATTTCAAGAGGGGTCATCTACTGTCCAAGACCAATACACATCTGAAGTATCAAGCCAATCGTACAATTCATTGACGAGTTATTGATCAGAAACAATATTCACACTTAATTTGATAGTGACCTTGACTTTTGATCTAGTGTCCCCCAAAAAAACAGGTTTCCCGTAAGTCAGACTGGTCTACCTACAGACAGACCGACCGACAGTGTCATTGTAACCTTGACCTACAATCTAGTAACCCCAATGTCACTAATTTCATCTTCCAACCAAGGCCAATGCACATGTGAAGTATAAGCAAATCGGTTAATTCGTTGACCCGTTATGAATCGGAAACAAACTTAAAAAATGTAGCGGATCCGTGGTCAAGTGGTAACACACTGGCTTCACAATCAAGAGATCGCTGGTTCGATCCCCCGCTGCACCTAACCTTCTAACTTGTCTTTCGCATGCGACGTTAAACCGAGGTGCAGTGTACTAGGTGCTATACACCGGGCACTAAAAGACCCAGGGTCACCTCTGGAACGGGGTGTCTCCTGTATCTTGCACTATCCCCCGTAACCAACTAACACGTCTTTCTGGGGGCGATGGCCATATGGGAGGCAATCCCGGTGCACTCGATAAAAAAACAAAAACAACAACAACAAACTGGTCTACCGACAGCTCTACCAACAGACAGACCAACCAACATCCTGCAAAACAATACATCCCTTGTTCTTCGAAGAGGGGCTCAAAAACTGCGTGTCATTAATATTGAACATGTTTGATCTTTTCACGGGTTAGTGTTAACTTACTATTTAAACAACAAGATATGTGTTTGTGAGAAACACTATGTCCCCTTTTTCGCCTCTTTGAAGCTATATATTTTACCTTTGACCTTGAAGGATAGCCTTGACCTTTCACCACTCAAAATGTGCAGCTCCATGAGATACACATGCATGCCAAATATCAAGTTGCTATCTTCAATATTGCAAAAGTATTCATTAAATGAGCAATTTTGACCCATATATTTGACCTTTGACCTTGAAGGATGACCTTGACCTTTCACCACTCAAAATGTGCAGCTCCATGAGATACACATGCATGCCAAATATCAAGTTGCTATCTTGCATATTGCAAAAGTCATTGCAAATGTTAAAGTTGGGGCAAACAAACAAACACACAAACTAAAAGACAGGGCAAAAACAATATGTCCCCCACTATAGTGGTGGTGGGGGACATAAAAAGTGAAGGCTTGCACATGTGATGCTTACTCGATCTGGAGGACATTTACAACAGGTCAGAGCTCGAATTACTTTTTTTTTTCAACTTGCAACTATATCCGAATATAGTACTGTACACACCGAAAAAATCGGTTGGGGTAACATCATGCGTTTTGTTTTAAACACAAAACATATAACTATCTTAGATTGGTTGCTATTTTTAAATTATGACGTAAATCGGATGCGCACACATCGCTCTGTGATGCTTACGATTGTTCAATGGGAATACCCTGTATAACGTCATCATATCCCGTGTTCCTTCATGCTATTAACACGCACTTAGCACTTCCGACAAATGGCGACGGGTTGTGTGTATCCAATTCTTAAGCTAATTAATTAAAATTTTCGTTCACTCTCGGTCTGAATTTGTGTTTTAATATTTAAGTGCTGGATTAAATTATAAATTATCCGGGATAATCAGGTAATATATGCAAAATGTGATAATCTTACTTTTTACCCAACTCTCAAAAAATTGCGAGTACCTAAATTGTACACTCGCATTTAAGACGCGTTTCTTTTTAATTAACTCCCAAATAGCCAGTTTGCAAGTTTTTTAATTCCAGCCCTACAGGCTAGTAATAAATAGCATAAGGAGTCAGATTAAGTTTCAGTTGTTTTACTCTTAAATTTTACCTTTGATCACTAAGACATTGACATTTCAGCTCTGGAGAAAGGTCAGTGTGTTTTGGTTAAAATCTGGGGCCATTACTCAACCCTTTTCCCAATGTCAACAAGTTTGTGTGTTTGTTAACAAGAGCACTGCATAACCGGTGCCACACTCGGCTGCGAAAGCTTGTCAGATAATTTTTTTTTAGAGGTCACAGTGACCTTGACCTTTGACCTAGTGACCCAAAATGGGTGTGGCGTGTAGAACTCATCAAGGTGCATCTACATATGAAGTTTCAAAGTTGTAGGTGGAAGCACTTTGATTTTAGAGCCAATGTAAAGGTTTTAGCACGACGCCAGACGGCGGACGACGAGCAGGCTATGACAATACCTCGGGTTTTCTCCGAAAACAGCCTCGCTAAAAATTAACTGCAATATGAATCCGCACAACCGCAATTTAAAACATCATATATTTGACAAATAACGAGAACATTTCAAAGCTGGTTACTTTGTTAAATAGCAATGGATCAGAAGAAAACTCAACCTTGATCTGCAAGTCATGCAGGTAGACTTACACACCAAAAATATGGTCAGTATCTAAAAGCATTTTGGAAAAAATGCTGGAAAATTGTTATTATGTAGAAAATGTAGTAGTCCTGTGTTTATGTATTTCCAGAAATGAAATGCCAGACTGACGGAAAGATGTGTAGACAGACAGACAGATAGATGGACAAAATGCTATACAGACTGCGACTGCTATATGCCACTCTACCTGACAAAAAAGTGTATATTTTCCTCAAAGAGCTTCCTCAAATTTCCATATGGAAGGTTTCCAAAGGAAACAACAAAACATTTTTTGTTGTTAACAAATTGCAGAATTCAGTAAATGTCCTAACGCATCTGACTACAGGTTGAACCTGAGTAAATCTAATATTGAAAACGCCTTCTCTTATTTTTCAAGATTTTTTATAAAAAAAAAAAAATGCACACATTTCCAAAATTTAGTCAAAAACGAAAGGTTTTTTTCCAATCCAAAAGGCCCTAACCCCATTCCCAAAATGGTAAAAAAATCTGCAGGATTAACACAGTGCATACAATTTCCAAATGGTGTACTTTTGTGCAAAAAATTGTATAATTTCTTATTGATGCAAGTTCTTATCAGACTAGCTTTATATCATGTCAACCTTTGACCTGTGTCTTTAACAAGTGACCTTGATATTTAAGCTTGGGAATCAATCAAACACGACATACCGTATTCTCCACATGGAAAAGATATGTGGTGCTATATTTTCAAATTTCATGATAAAAGAGAATTTTACAGTCCAGAAAAGCTCAGACAGATGCAGACAGCATAGTTACACACACTCAACCATTCTTGCAACTACGTTAAACTTTTGGCAAGCATGCTAAAACAAGAGCTGTCACAGGACAGCGCGCTCGACTATTCGAGCGCTTGACAGTATAACGTAAGCCATCATGGAGGGTGGGGGGGGGGGGGTAAGTACAATGTGGGTGTGTGGTCATTAAATAGATGATCTTTTAAAAATAAGGGAAACAAAATTTATTTTTATTTTTTTATGGGGGGGGGGGGGGATTCGGGGGGGGGGGGGGGGGGCATGGGGGATGGTTTGGGTGGAATGCATTGTGGTATGTCAGGTATAAGTGTTGTTTTGTCAAAGTATGAATCAACTGTGATCAAAATAAAAAGTTATGGAAATTTAAGCAAAATGTTCAATTATCTAAGTATAAAATGGGCAATAATTCTGTCAAAATGCTTGATACAGTTGTCTGCTCTTGTTTATAGATTGGGGTCATGTTGGTAAAGAAGTATGCAAAATATAAAAGCAATATGTCAAAGGACATAGGAAATAACTGGGGTGGTACGCAAACTTTAACATAGATTTATCAATAATATGCATATTCTAAGTATAAAAGGGGCAATAATTCTGTCAAAATGCTTGATACAGTTGTCTGCTCGTGTTTATATATTAAGGTCATGTTGGTAAAGAAGTATGCAAAATATAAAAGCAATATGTCAAAGGACATAGGAAATAATTGGGGTGGTACGCAAACTTTAACATAGATTTATCAAGAATATGCATATTCTAAGTATAAAAGGGGCAATAATTCTGTCAAAATGCTTGATACAGTTGTCTGCTCTTGTTTATAGATTGGGGTCATGTTGGTAAAGAAGTATGCAAAATATAAAAGCAATATGTCAAAGGACAGAAAATAATTGGGGTGGTACGCAAACTTAAACATAGATTTATCAATAATATGCATATTCTTAGTATAAAAGGGGCAATAATTCTGTCAAAATGCTTGATACAGTTGTCTGCTCTTGTTTATAGATTGGGGTCATGTTGGTAAAGAAGTATGCAAAATATAAAAGCAATATGTCAAAGGACAGAAAATAATTGGGGTGGTACGCAAACTTAAACATAGATTTATCAATAATATGCATATTCTTAGTATAAAAGGGGCAATAATTCTGTCAAAATGCTTGATACAGTTGTCTGCTCTTGTTTATAGATTGGGGTCATGTTGGTAAAGAAGTATGCAAAATATAAAAGCAATATGTCAAAGGACATAGGAAATAACTGGGGTGGTACGCAAACTTTAACATAGATTTATCAATAATATGCATATTCTAAGTATAAAAGGGGCAATAATTCTGTCAAAATGCTTGATGCAGTTGTCTGCTCGTGTTTATTTATTGGGGTCATGTTGGTAAAGAAGTATGCAAAATATAAAAGCAATATGTCAAAGGACATAGGAAATAATTGGGGTGGTACGCAAACTTTAACATAGATTTATCAAGAATATGCATATTCTAAGTATAAAAGGGGCAATAATTCTGTCAAAATGCTTGATACAGTTGTCTGCTCTTGTTTATAGATTGGGGTCATGTTGGTAAAGAAGTATGCAAAATATAAAAGCAATATGTCAAAGGACAGAAAATAATTGGGGTGGTACGCAAACTTAAACATAGATTTAGCAATAATATGCATATTCTTAGTATAAAAGGGGCAATAATTCTGTCAAAATGCTTGATACAGTTGTCTGCTCTTGTTTATAGATTGGAGTCATGTTGGTAAAGAAGTATGCAAAATATAAAAGCAATATGTCAAAGGACATAGGAAATATTTGGGTAGTACACAAACTTTAACATTTGCACGCTAACGCTAACTCTAACGCCGGGGTGAGTAGGATAGCTCCACTATACATATTTCATATATAATAGTCGAGCTAATAACATTTTCTACTAATTGTGACTGTTGTCTATGAAACATTTTGCACAGTATTTGAAAAAGTTATGTTAACAAACACCAAATCAAGTGGATCAGTTTCTGAGCAAAAGTTAGTACAGACGTCCCCAAAACTGTAAGCCCAATTGCCATGATCAACACAGTTTGAGTGGTCCAATATTCATTTAACAAGAATTGGTCCAATCTTCCAACTGCTTTTTTAAAGACAAAATCCTATATGTGATTGTAACTGACAGAAAAATTAATCAAACTGCAGCTATAATGTTGTTTGTTCACGTTCTTTAATTTTTGTGTGCTCGACATGTTCTTAATAAATACAAATAATTGTTACCGTTCAAAGTCACCTGCATGGGTCATACTTGACAACCCCATTTTACTGAAGTCGCCTTTATAACAACATTCAAACACAGCTATGGGTTATGAAACCAATAGCACAAGTAGTCAAAGGGGTTGGTGTATTAACACAAAACTTGCAACTTTAGCCATAAAAGTGTACAACATATGACGACAAGCTTATCGATGCCACATAAACATATAAAAAACATAAACTTTCCTTTTTTACCATTTATCCAGTAAGATCATAGTCTTTGTAAGTGCTGCAACAATACGCCAAAAAGCGTATTGCAATATATTGTCAGTTCAAAAACCTGTATTGCAATATATCGCAATATATTGCTAACTTGTACCAGAATTATAACTAGCCAATTACCCAATAATCCCGTATATTCCAGTTTTAAAGCAAATTCTGGTAAATATTTACTATACAAGTGTTCAAGAATGACACGAAACACAAACATTCGCCAATTTTCTTGGTATCAAATAAATTTTGACATTTGTTACTATTTTAAGATGCGATAAAAATAACATCCAATCGGGTAATTTTTTCCCACTGAACACGCGTGAATCGCCTGACGTGATGTTCCCGTTTTTATACAACACAAAATACACCCAAACTTCCCATGCGACGTTCTACATGTGTGCATAATTTTCGCGCGCTTTTTATTGAGACAAAGGATAAAGCACTTTTTTATTGTCTCGCTAGCATTACAATTCAGAAGCCTGTTTCCGTAATTCAAATTACAAATTTAATAATGCTCATTTCAGAATGGAACAAAAGATTTACAGTTTTTCGTTTTTAACTCAACGATAATTCGTTCAAAAGCATCCAACGAATGCTCCAATGTAACAATGCTACTCCATATAATAGACTTTTTAGAATGCTATTTTTACGTAACAATTTATTTTACTAAATACCCCTTCGTTTTGTTTACCTTGATATCATTATTTCAGATGGCTTTTCTGGACGAAATGTAAATGAATTTTTGTAAAATTTTCGTACCGGTATGATCAAAATCGTATTGCAATACAATATGCGGATTGCGCATTGCGATATATACAGATATACCGGTATATTATTGCAGCACTAGTCTTTGTAGATTGGTATGAATTTAAATTAATTATATAGTTATATATTACTTCAATACATTACATCATGTATTATTTTATGTGAATGTGTTTAAAAACAGCTAAAATTAATTTTTTATATGAATAGATGCTTGAGGTAACATGAATATCAAGATATACATTGGTCAAACAAGTTTTGACAGGTTGTTGGAAGAAGGTCTAATTGTTTTGGAAAGTCTTTTTGCAAAAATCAAGTATGTTTGACAGGTTTTGATCTTTGTTGACCTTTCAACAGCCAATAAAACGTTTAAGAAATGTCCTCACAGAGGACCAAAACTATGAAATCTAGTTCAGCATTGGCCAAATTGATTATTTTAGGGATGCAGCATTTCATTTTGCAAGATGCAAACCGACTAATGAGTGTGAAGCTTTTATAGATCATTATATTGTTGAGCAGATACACACATCAATCAATATATTGCGTGCTTGTCCCTGTATTGTGAATTGAGTCGTCATTAAATTATACTATGGTGATTTCTACAAAGTCACAAAATGCGAAATGCAACGCGCTGCATCCCCTATGTGTATGCTACTTTGCACATGCAAAACACAAAGAAAGAGAGCGTTTTTCAGCAGCCAAAGTAAGATACAGAAAGAAAACGTCTCTACGTAGCAATTACCTACAAAAGTCATATTCCACAGCATTATTTTTATTATAAATATAATCACTATAACTTAATGCGGTACAATTATTATGGCACTGAAATATCCACAATAATGGAAGATGGTAATATGTATTTGAAATACCTGTGATCAAGGACAACACATGTATAGCAGCATAACCGACTGTGGTCCTTGCAGAACTTTGTTAATTTTTCATCTTTGTGAATATCGCATGTTAAAAGATAATTCTCCATTTTCTTAGAAAGTGGCCACTTCATTATTTTATCCTTTCCATAAGGAGATTGTTTATTGAACCACAGACCATGCTTACTGTGAGAATTAATACATTGTTCACAGAAAAATTTATTGCAATTTTTACAGTAAAAAGTAGCATTTATCTCTGTATTTTGCTCTTTGCAGATTGAACAACAATATTCTTTATCCACAACATTTTCTTCAGCACCAGAAGACACAGGAAATGTTGCCATGTTCAATAATGAGATTTCAGCAAAGTTAAATTAAATTGAAATGTAACGTCAGAGTATGGCTGTTAAACACAATTTATTTTAAAGAAAACTCTTTCAATTTTGTTTTATAAGTCAAGCAACAAAGTCTTCGATCCAAACACTAACTAAGTAAAGCTCCATATGCCATTCATCGGCCTGATACAAGTAAACAGTTTAACATTGTGAACTGTAAAGCAACTATTGGCTCAGACTATTGGCACGTGACATTTAGATTACATTCTGCAGTGAATAAGATTTGTAGCTCAAAATAAGATTACTGCAAACCTGATAGTTACACAGACCCATACAGGTTATATTATAAATGATAGTCCCACATCTGATATTTCCACAAAACCATTTTATTGTTTCTTTTCTCTATTTAATTTTTTAAACACAATATTCCAGTTTAACTCTAGTAATACAATGCAATCTGAAATAAACAAAGCTTTTTGTGAGAACTGCTTTAACAAGAGGGCCGAGATTGAACATGATTGCTCACCTGGGTAATGCCTCAGTCACAAATAATCCGGTCGCCGGCCGATGTGTCCAATATCCAGGCATCGGGAAGACTGGACACATCAGAGCCGTCCGCCGTCCGATGAGTGACAAAATTTAAACCCTCAGTCACAAATAGACACCGATCACCGTCCGATCAGTGGCCGACGTTTTTTTCAGCTCATCGGACTGGCGCCGGCCGATGATAGCGCACACATTGGGTCATTTTGTAGCATCGGGCGGCGTCCGGATTAATTTTTTATATCACAGTTTGCTTTACCCGACATCGGGCCCGGGAAGAAATCGAGTTAAGATCGAAAAAAGATCGGACGATCAACGAACGGTTATCGCCCGGCGTGCGCCCGACATCGGATTCATTGTACATGTATCATAACGAGCATCGTCCGCCATCCGTCGGGCATCGTGCGGAGGCCCTCCGGCAATCAGACGGTCGCCGGCCGATGTATTTGCCTCTTAGAAATACCTTTACTTTTGCCGATACACGTTCAATGAATCCGATGTCGGGCGATCGCCGGGCAATACCCGTGCGTTGATCGTCCGATCTTGTTTCGATCTCAACTCGATGCCTTCCCGGGCCCGACATCGGTAAAATTTTAAGTGAAGCTTAAAATTAATCCGGACGCCGCCCGATGCTACAAATTGGCCCAGTTTCCGTGCGATCATCTGCCGGCCGCCAGCCTGATGAGTGGAAAAATACATCGGCCGCTGATCGGACGGTGATCGGTGTCTATTTGTGACTGAGGTATAATAGAGCAAGGCAAATTTTGAGCACATGCGCATGATTTCAACAAAGTTTGTCAAAATCTACAATCCGATGTCATATACCAAATATCAAAGCTGTGTGCTATGTGGTTTCAGCATACATGCCAGACCACCCGATCTTGGCGGGACAGTCCCCCTTTTTGGATATTTGTCCCAGTATCAAAATATGAGACAATGTGTCCCATCATTCGTACACAACGACGTACTTTCTAAAAGTTAATAAAAAATTTTGCTATTCAAATCATGTCTTGCCTAAATTTACCATCGCTTATCCCTTATTGCCCCCTATTAACAAATCATTAATTTTCTAGTACTCGAGTGCACCAGTGTTGTTTTTGACCACTTCTCAGCAATTTATTGTAAAATTATTGATTTTATCAGGCATTCCCACCATGGTGTTTATATGAAAGGGGTCGCTAATTGCTATCTATAGATGAATCGTGGTGAAATAAAAGCCATCTGATTTTCTATGTCATGTCCTTATCAAGTCCAGCAATACTAGTACGCGGTATTCTATGTACTCTGAAACCATTATTAATCGTCAGGCATTAATTTTCGTGAATATCGTCAGTCGACCGATTGACAAATTCAACATCCTTACGAACAATAATGCCCCATATTTGAAAAAGTTTAAGACTGAATTACCAATTGCATGAGGAACTTAAATCCAACGTAATCCACGCATACATACTCCGTCTGTTGCGTTATCAAGATAAATCCAGTTTTGACACAAAGGGGTGTAGGTATACCGTGTACTTAACTGACACATGAAATATCTGTAAAACGCAAGTGCAGTACAGTTGTATCGACTTCGTTTAGGTAGAATAGTAATGCTTAGCGCTCATTGTTAACAACTTTATTACCTATTGTGTGTATTGTGTTTTTCAGTGTTGCTGCAGATTATAAAGCCTCTACGCAGCGGATCCGGATCAAAGACAATAAACGAAATTAAAAGATGATAATGTGTGATCAACACCTGACTGATATACATTCTTTGCATTGATTACAAATTAATACAGAACATAATGATTTGTGTTTGGTTGTTTGAGTTTAACTACAATACAGGTGAGAAAATAGCATGTGTTCATCCAAACGTAGGGCAATTGTTTACAGGAATTCACTTTTATTTTCGCGCTATTTTCAGGAAATCCTCGGGAAGCATGTTTTTCGGATGACTGAATATGACGCAATAAAACATTGCTTTGTATCCTGTTGCATTCAATCTAATTTAAACTCACTCGTCTATTGGTTGTTACAATTAAATCTGAACTTTGCTCTATGAAACCGCTGTCCCATAATGCACTGTTAATGTTACACTTCCGAAAAATGGAAATACATTTGCTAAAATTGCTAAATTCATTGACATTATTAAAAGTGACATTTCAGACAAATTACTGTACTTAAAGTGATCAAATATTTACGATGTAAAACTCTTGAATCTTTATTGAAAACTGAACAAATAGTTTGCTAACACTAATTATATCCAAAACAATTCGCACCATCTCAAATTTGCGACGATAAAGGTAAGACTGTTATCAATTTGGTCATGATAATAAATGAATAAGACCAACTGGCAATTGGCTTCACTGTTTCAAACACTCATTAACGGTTATTCGGTCCCACTAATCCGCTAATCATAATAAAGATACACTAATGGGGGCCCAGTACTGATCAGCTGATAACAAAAGACTAGTATATGACATGTGACAAACAGGCCCCACCTCCTGCAAGTGACTCTCAAGTGTCCTCCCTCTTTTCCCACTACGATTTTTTCGCCACCACGATATATTTCGGACATGTTTTACGAAAACTGACTGAAGTATTTTTAATTTATTTTTGTTTCAAAGTCAGGAATTGGCGAATTTAAGTGCTGACGAAAACGTTAATTTTTCACAAATGACCAAATTTTGTGCTGGCGAAAATAAATGGTTTCACAGTATTATTTTCATTTTCAACTGACTTTTGGAAACAAAAGTGTGTATATCTTGCATCAATCTAAATTTAGAGTTAATTGATGATTTATAGTTGAATTAAAACAGTGCTCAATACGCGCACATCACGTTACATGATTTACACATGTTCAATTGGAATGGATTTCATAAGATGCATTCCTCACATTTCTCTTTATGGCGTCATCCGCATAGTGCACATGTGCGTTTACTTTAGGAAAATGTAGAACACTTCTCTTCATGAAATTCTAAATCACATTTTTTCGTCACTATTGGCCAGAAATTATGAGTTTTTGTAAGTAAGATACACTTGGAGACTTTTCTAACGCAACACTTTCCAAACTTGAATATCTCAGTAATTTGTTAAGAATTTGATTTTAAGTTTCACATGTGATCATTATAATACTTTCTGAGCAATCTCACTGTGAAATAATTCATCTTTGAAGATCGGACGCTCTAGCACATGGGGTGTGAATGTTTTCATCCATTTGCATGTGGAAATGGTGAAACGCAATATTATTATAAATTTATTTCAATTTTATCAATTTAAGTGGGTTCTTACATCAGGATAACATAAACCAGTTTTAAACAACAGTGCCAAACTGTCACAAGATAGGCACGTTTGAAGGTTTTGTACAACTTGATTCACTTAATACCTTGGCCCA
Organism: Dreissena polymorpha; assembly: GCF_020536995.1. Classification (NCBI taxonomy): domain Eukaryota; kingdom Metazoa; phylum Mollusca; class Bivalvia; order Myida; family Dreissenidae; genus Dreissena; species Dreissena polymorpha. The sequence goes on from NC_068355.1 coordinate 203,789,216, forward strand.
TATTTGAACTTGTCAGACCTACATATTATCAAGACACAACTACTGACCAAATTTGTTGAAGAAGGGATGAAAACTACTTCAATTAGAGAGCAGACACCATGCTAAATGCCTGAAATGAAAGTGACCTTGTTTTTGACCCGGCATGACCCATATTTAAACTTGACCTAGATATCATTTAGACACAAGGCATGACCCATATTCGAAATTGACCTAGATACTGTCTAGATACCGTAGATATTGTATATGTTATTATATATATATAAAAATATATATATATATATATATATATATATATATATATATATATATATATATAACATGTCATAATATCATTAAACAAAAGCACCACCGGTAGCGGGTGCAGACTGCTTATCTATTTTTCTTTTTAAAGCCGGCAGAGTTGATGTTGGTATATTTTCCCAATTTTTTATTTGTTGCAAAAAAGTCCTTATGGGTCAAAATGTGATGGTATTTATGTCAGATGTGCAAAAATTTGGTCAAAATCGGTCAAGAAATGCCCAAAGTCAGTACAAAGATAGGGTTTTTCAATTTCTGTCCATGGACAGAAATGATCTATATTTAAACATGCGCGGGTCACATGTAAAACCATGTGACCATTGCATGATTGTTTACAACGCCATTAACATGAATGATAAATAATAATATCATTACTAGTTTAAACAAGAGCTTGTCACAGTACTGCCAAATCCCCGCCGAAATGTGTTTGCTTGTATGACAACATTTGTTTTAGAGAGTAGAATAATATTTGTAAAAACAAATAAAGGGAGATAATTCATTATGCTCCGGACAAAAATTTACTTTGAAATTAAATAAAGGGATATAATTCAAACACTAAGGTAGATAGAGTTATGGTTCTTAGTCACTGCACTTCTCCTACTTGCCATCTGTTTAAGTTTGAAGTTTCAAGTAAATCCCTTCAGTAGTTTTAGAGTTATGCTCCGGACAAAATTTACTTTAAAATTATATAAAAGGGGAGATAATTCAAAAACTAAGGAAGATAGAGTTATGGTTCTTGGTCACTGCACTTCTCCTAGTTGCCATCTGTTAATATTTCAAGTTTCAAGTAAATCCCTTTAGTACATTTACAGTTATGCTCCAGACAAAATTTACTTTAAAGTTATATAAAAGGGGAGATAATTCAAAAACTAAGGTAGATAGAGTTATGGTTCTTAGTCACTGCACTTTTCCTACTTGCCATCTGTTTATATTTCAAGTTTCAAGTAAATCCCTTCAGTAGATTTAGAGTTATGCTCCGGACAAAAAATAACTTTAAAATTATATAAAAGGGGAGATAATTCAAAATCTAAGGTAGATAGAGTTATGGTTCTTGGTCACTGCACTTCTCCTAGTTGCCATCTATTTATACTTCAAGTTTCAAGTAAATCCCTTCAGTAGATTTAGAGTTATGCTCCGGACAAAAATGTACTTTAAAATTATATAAAAGGGGAGATAATTCAAAAACTAGGTAGATAGAGTTGTGGTTCTTGGTCACTGCACTTCTCCTAGTTGCCATCTGTTAATATTTCAAGTTTCAAGTAAATCCCTTCAGTAGATTTAGAGTTATGCTCCGGACAAAAATTTACATTAAAATCATATAAAAGGGGAGATAATTCAAAAACTAAGGTAGATAGAGTTGTGGTTCTTGGTCACTGCACTTCTCCTTGTTGCCACCTGTGTATAATATAAGTTTCAAGTAAATCCCTTCAGTAGATTTAGAGTTATGCTCCGGACAAGAATGTACTTTAAAATCATATAAAAGGGGAGATAATTCAATAACTAAGGTAGATAGAGTTATGGTTCTTGGTCACTGCACTTCTCCTAGTTGCCATCTGTTTATATTCTAAGTTTAAAGTAAATCCATTGAATAGGTTTGGAGTTATGCTCCGGACAATGTTTCAGCCAGACGGACAGACAGACGGACAGGACCAATTACTATATCCCCTCCGAAAAATTTTCGGCAGGGATAATATATTCTGTCCTACACATGCTCATTTCGTTTAAATCATGTTCACATTATGTTGTTTTATAGTGCCAATTTCATTCGTAAATACACTCCGTCTGCTTTATGACTACATTTTCAATACTCGTATAACTCGCCTCATGTTAACTTTACCATCGATCGCTTGTTTTCAGGTAGTTTAAATTTCATCTTTAAATCTCTACCGATACACTTTTTATCGTCTGCTGATTTATTTTTACCTTGTCAAAATAAAATGACTGTTAACGTTTAATTCATGGGCGCAGCCATCTTGATTTGTACATGTCATTGTCTTGATTATTTTAACCTCGTGTATAGTGTGTCTAGTATGTCCAGTTGTAATGTATTTTGTACACACGCAGCCATGTTTGCAGGGTTCAACATTAACTTTTTTACAACCAGACCATCGGATCAGTTCCTCTTAAAATGTACTAGCCCGAATCTGATGTCTACTAGACCATAAATGACATAGCAAATAAACACAATTGTGTCGTGTAACTGTTTAATCATGTTTTATCAGTAAATAATTAGTGAACACAAGAAAGTAATTTTGATGCACAGAGTAAAAAATATAATAAAACTATTTAACAACATAAATTGTTTGTTATATTATTTCACTGTTTATCACCAGTTAAACAAATGATGTCTGTACAGCAGGTGACATTTATTCAGCGTCATCAAATTCTGGCCTCCTTGACCGCTGTGCTCCATGCAACCACAGCTCCAAGGCCCTTTTTCCATCATAATCTGTGTCAGTTTTACCGTCGGATTTTTCTTTATTAACTTATTTGTCGGACAAAAATCCAATCTTGAACAGAGCCATTCTTTAAATTTCATTCTCTCGTATGCTACACCAAAATGTTTACATTGATGATACCGATTTTTCGATAGAAGTCGTAAAAACATGATGTGAAGTTCTAAGACACTGCAGAAAATCATTAATATACATGACAACTTGACTTGAATGGAAACAAGCAATTTCTGCGGGAAGCTCTCCTTCGCGTCTAAAAATAGCCATGAATCATGTGAATGCTCCGCGTTTATTTATATACGCTAGTTTTGTTCTGATGTAAATAACGGATACGAGGGTTATTTTACAAATTAAGAGAAAAAGATTTTCAGTTAGTTATAGTTATATGAATCAGTATAGCCCGGGTGTACATTGTCCAGGGTAATCATGGAACTTAGGCTGGAAATCCATGGTATAACATGGAATTCCATGGAAATCCCTGGAATTTGAAACATTTTTCCAGAGTTTCCCAGGGTTTTGTTCTTGAAATGTCCATGAAACGCGGACTTTTTTTTCCAGCATTTTCCAGCCTTGGATGGAAAACCATGGAAAATGAATGGAAAATGCTGGATTTAGGCTGGATAACCATGGACAATATTTTCAGATAGCATGGAAAGTTGAACATTGAATTTTTTAAGCATGGAAAATACTTTAACATTTTCAGCTGACCCTGGAAAAAACTTAGACTTTTTAAGAGGAGAAAATAACTTATAAAAATGCAACACATTTTATTCAAAGTTAATCACAATTCAACAATTTACACAACATATGAAAAAACATAAAACAATTTGCATAGTTTGATTACATAAAAAATATATATATAATATATTATTACACGGAAAGCAATATAGAAAAAAATATCATTCAAAATAGTGCAGCTAAGCTCTTTCTTATATTCGTATAAAGACCTTGAAATACATGTAAAGTTTTATTATGAAATAGGTATAATGAACTAAAATTTAAAAAATCTGATCACACAATTGCAATATTAGACTTAACCTTACTGTGTACCAAATGTCATTATATTACAATAAGATCCCTTTGTTATGATAGTTTACCTTATAACACTTAAAGTTCATGTCAATCAAATATGTATTTAACATATCTTTGAATTCTGGCTCTTAGCATAAACTTTATCAATTAAGGGCTGTATGCAAGTTGAAAATTGTGCAGTAAATGTATCCCTGTTTATCAGTATTGTTTTGTTGTAAGATGTCAATTTGGTCCCTCTATCTGTAGAAATCAACATTCTGTGTGTAAAAAAGCTGAAAAGAGTGATTCAGTGAGTTATGATGGACCTTTTTTGAATGCTCTGAACTACTGAACAGGTTTGTGTCTATATTTACTTTGTATTGTTCTATTATAATGCCGTGTTTATTATAATAATATTGTTTAACAGTAATATCTGTTTTGGCAGGTGGTTAACATTTAAAATGAATGCTCTATACAGTGACCTAATACAATGGCAATATGACTAATACTTAAATTCATTTATTAATAACAAAAAATCTGCCACTTAATGCTTAGCTTTTTTCAGATATAAGATAGCTATGGCAGATTCTCTTATGTTATGTTGCAATTTTGAGGGTAATAACATAATTTGAAACATAAATACATAAACATACAAATGAAAAAGTGTAAATGTTGTGTACAGTGAATTATAATGGCTGGGTTTTATGGTTATTGTCATCTTAAATTTTACTTTTAGCTATTTCTGGTCATGATACTTAACAGATTGCTTTTCCTCATATTTAATGAGTACTTTTATATTTTAATTTTGAAGGTTAAACTCTTGTCCCAAGGCAAAATTTACGTTGAACAGAAGATCCTAAGGAAAGTGTGCACATCGACTGCCAAAAATGGAGCAAAAGGGGATGTTACCTCATGATGTATGGACTTTTAGACAAGGTTTTTACCCTGCACAAGTTTGCCAGCTCAAGGGGAACAGGAGTGGGAAAACCGCACCCCGGTGATGAGCATATACCTGTCCTTGACCAAGACAAGCTGGATTTGTGGAGATGTAAATTTATACAGGTTATTGCATTAATTGAGTATATGTTTTAAAAGTATTACCAGCAAACGCGCAGTCAAAGTGGCCATAAAAAATAGTTTGAAATGGAAAAGTTCAAAATAGAGATGTTTCTCACTTTTTCGAACCTATTGTGTAGTAAATATGCATACACTTTAAGTAGATATAGTATTTAATAGAAGGTTTGTAACTATACAAAATAATTTTTATGCCCTCAAAAGAGGGCATATAGTGATTGGACCGTCCGTCCGTCTGTCAGTCTGTCTTTCCGTTACACTTTGCACATAGGTGTCGCGTATAGGTTTCGAAAAATGCTCATAACTTCTATGTCGCTTCAGATATCAACTTGTTATTTGGCATGCATGTGTATTTCATGGAGTTGAACATTTTGAGTGGTGAAAGGTCAAGGTCATCATTCAAGGTCAAAGGTAAAATAAATGGCTTCAAAGCGGCGCAGAAAGGGGCATTGTGTTTCTGACAAACACACATCTTGTTATTTTTTATTCCGCTCACTTTCCAGCCATATTAGGAAAAAAGTTACTGACTTTTATTTCATACTAATATTCGCTCTTTATCTCGACTTAACTTGGTGCGAAATTTCTTAGCGGGATGACCTTATAATTAGGGCTCCATTAAAAAAAATTGCGGGGAGTAAAGTCGAGATATAAAGCGTATCTAAATACGAAATAAACGCTTATCACCTTTTTACTGATATGGCTGGAAAGTGAGCGTCATTGAAACTATAAACAGAAGTAATAAAAGGTATAAAACGGCAAAAATAACTGTCTCGGTATGGACGTCGCCATCTTGACTATCATGTGATTACCCCCACTGGTTAGTGAATCAAAGTGGTTACAGTCGTGATTAGATCTATATGAAAGTAATATGATTTTTTTTCTGTACATTTTTTTCTTTCTGGAAGTTGATCGAAAACCCACTTGCAAACTTTCAGAGTATAAATTTCGGTTTATGCAAACAAACTAATTGTTAACTACTTTAAATCATAAATGTTTACTGAAGTGAATAACTTTCAAGTAGACAAAATTTGAATAGATATACTTCTTTGTGTAGTGATCAATATGAAATATCTTAAGTAGACTTAATAATGAATGAGAGTTAGAATAAAGAAATTCCATCTCATGATTGCTGCGCAGTGACTAAAATGAATGTAAAAACTATTATGCTTTTTCTTTCAGAGATCATGCAGGAGCAGTACAAGGTCAAACCTGTGCAAGTGCGAGAGAAGATCCGCAACCTGCTGAAACCCAGCAAATTAAAAAAACAGTTTTAAAAAAATGATGGGAGTTCTATACTAAAAACAGTACCCTGGTGCTCATGTGTTCATATTGTGACATAATAGCTTAAAATAACTACTGTGTCAAAACATGTTTTAAGAATTTCCATTTATCATTGTTTCTTTTGTTTCTTGTATATAGTTTTTAGCTCGGTTGTTTTTGGAGAAAACCCGAAGTATTGTCATAGCCAGCTCATTGTGTCGTGTTGTCCGCTGTAGGCGTTGTGCTAAAACCTTAACATTGGCTCTAAAATCAAAGTGCTTCCAGGTCAAAGGTCAAGGTCACTGTGACCTCTAAAAAAATATTCTGACAAGCTTTCATTTATTCTCAAAACTGCACCCGCAGCCGAGCGTTGGCACCTGTTATTCGGTGCTCTTGTTACAAGGTTTGTGACTGTACATTGTTGGACTTATTTGTATTTTTATGGCTTTGAATACACTTTTTGAGGGTACTTTACTGTTATTTTGCTTCTTTTTATTGTTTAACTAAAGACAGGCGTGTTCTTCTATGTAATGGCAAGTTTTTTAAATAATGGACCTAGAAGATTTGTATGCATGTATTCATTTTTGTAGACCAGGAATTTATTTTTCCTTTCCAGTGACCATGGTATAAGCTGGACAATTTTCCATGTTATACCAGGCAACCATGGAATATTAAGCATGTAAAACCCTGGAATATTTTCCAGGGTTTTCCAGCCAGCATGGAAAAAATACCGTCCAAATACTCCATGTAATCTGGAAAACCATAGAATTTTTTCCTGAATTTTCCAGATTACATGCTGCCTGGAAAACCCTGGAAAATAATCCATGGTTTTCCAGATTACATGGAGTATTCGGACGGTTTTTTTCCTTGCTGGCTGGAAAACCCTGGAAAATGTTCCAGGGTTTAAACTTGCAGGCTGGAAATAGTTCCAGGCTATTTCCTCATACCATGGACAATTTTCCACCGTTTTTTTTAATATTGACGCTGGAAAGGCTAAAAACTTAGTCCGAATACTACAGCCTCATATTTTCCATGGCTTTCCATGGAAAACCCTGGACAATGTACGCCCGGGGACAGACAGACATACGGACTGACGGGCAATTAACTTCTATATGCCAACCTACCATGGGCATAAAAAGTTAGTACAAATAACATCAACATCTCTCTTTTTAGACTCGTTGAAAGTATAGCAAGTATGATGAAAAAATGCTTTATTTGAACCATTAAAGATAAATTAAAATTATATGCAATCATCAACACATGAATATGCTGTCAGACTATCCAATTCTTATGAGGCAAGGAATACAATATCCTGATACAAATTTAATTTACAAAACAATTAAATATTACTATCATATATTCATTCTAAAATACACAGTTTGATAATTGATTAATAGATCTAAAAAATAACAAGGGCTGTTTGTAAAACACGCATGCCCCCCAAATGGGCTGTCAGTTGTAGTGGCAGCCATTGTGTCAATACGTTAAAAACTATTAAATGCTTCAGGTCAGTGACCTTGACCTTTGACCTAGTCACCTGAAAATCAAAAGGGGTCATCTGCCAGTCATGATCAATGTACCTATGAAGTTTCATGATCCTAGGCCTAAGCATTCTTGAATTATCATCCGGAAACCATTTTACTGTTTCAAGTCACTGTGACGTTGACCTTCGACCTAGTCACCTGAAAATCCAAAGGGGTCATATGCCAGTGATGATCAATGTACCTATGAAGTTTCATGATCCTAGGCCTAAGCTTTCTTGAGTTATCATCCGGAAACCATTTGGTGGACGGACGGACCGACCGACCGACCAACATGTACAAAACAATATTACCCCTGTTCTTCGAAGGCGGGCATAAATAGCAGGGAAATATTGAACTCATTAATTAATTAGCCATACAGACGGCTATGTTGATTAACATTTCGGTGTGTTGTAACCCTAAGATCTCACTTTGGTGTAAACCAGATTTTGACCAAAACTTAGGTACACACACTGCCGTGTGTTTGATATGTTAGGTTACTATATACACACTGCCTTGCGTTTGATATGTTAGGTTACTATATACACACTACCTTGCGTTTGATATGCTAGGTTACTACATACACTGTAACTCCAATATAGGGCGGTCAATGGGGTCCAAGCCGCGAAACAGCGTTATAACGGATCCGCGTTATAGGTTTTGAGCTCATTTACTGCAGGGCGCTATAAAAAAACAGGTATAGAATAGCCTATAATATAGGTCATGTATATTGCCATGCTGTGTTGACGCAAATACATGCATATAAACCGAATCGATAACAGTAAACATACCGCTTTTCTAATGTGCACATTTATCCGATAATCCAATAAAATTGCAACATCACTTAAAAAATAATAATCTTGAACATTAATGACGATATATGTTTAAGAAATTCGTAAACACAACCGTACGCATATATGCCATTTTCAGAAGTGTTAAGAGTACAGTGCATTATGGGGCAGAGCTTTCATTGGACGAGCGACTTTAAATTTAGATTGAATGCAATACGACTCATGTACAAAAAATTGTTTTATTGCGTCATACGCATGCAAAAAACGTGTTTCCCGGGGACTTTCTGATACCGCGCGAAAATGAAAGTGAAACTCTGTTAACAATTGCCGGTACACTGCATTCGCATGTAAATAAATCGTCTGCATTATTTAATTTCTTATACACGAAATGAAAGATTAAATGACATAATACTAGAATGATAATGAAATGACAGAAAAAGTTGTTTTATACAGTAGGCAGTATATTTCACAGCCGCTCATTTAATATAGTCAAACTGCAACCATATCAAAGTAAGAATGTTTCAATCGTTTTGAATTACTTGAATTATATAACTATCCCGCTTGCACTTAACTTATGGAAATTATCGCACTGAACCGCTCTGATGAGGAATACATGTAATAAACACTGACACGCGAGTTTTTCACACCTTTATTGACATTACACAACAGATTAACACCAATTAGCTGTCGGTGTTGTTTAACCTCGAGGCGATTATAATCGGTTCAACGGACGGTTGAATAAAGCAATCAACATGACTGTGATTGCCGCCATCTTTGAATTGTCTGAAAATACATGAAGTTGCATAATACGGATTTGAATCAGAAATCAAATGGAAGGTTGGAGAAAAAATGGGATCCAAGCACCCTCCGCGTTATATTGGATTCAGCGTTATAACGGAGTGCTTTATATTGGAGTTACAGTGTACACACTACCGCGCGTTTGATATGTTAGGTTACTATATACACACTGCCTTGCGTTTGATATGTTAGGTTACTAAATACACACTGCCTTGCGTTTGATATGTTAGATTACTATAAACACAGCCGCGAGTTTGATATGTTTGATTACTATATACACACTGCCGTGCGTTTGATATGTTAGGTTACTATATACACACTGCCGTACGTTTGATATGTTAGGTTACTATATACACACTGCCGTGTGTTTGATATGTTAGGTTTCTTTATACACACTGCCTTGCGTTTGATATGTTAGGTTACTATATACACACTGCCGCGTGTTTGATATGTTAGGTTACTATAAACACACTGCCATGCATTTGATATGTTAGGTGACTATAAACACACTGCCGTATGTTTGATATGTTAGGTTACTATATACACACTGCAGTGCGTTTTATATGTTAGGTTACTATATACACACTGTCGTACATTTGATATGTTAGGTTACTATATACTACAGCTGCAACGATTCAAATACAGCTCGATTCGATTTCGATTTTAGACACTCCGATACCGATTTTTTCGATTCGATTCATCTTCAAACCTAGTTTTATCACATATTCACTCTTCTGCCTCAAAATAAACATTTCTGTTCAAAAGTGTCGCATACCTAGATATCTTGGGCATTTGTCAAATTGTGTGTTTGTTTGATATAGTTTGGTTGGTTCAACAGTGTTTTAAAAACTGTTGAAAGTGTGTTAAATTAACATTTGTAAGAAATATTTTGCAAAAAACTGCCAATTGCCTTTCAAATATTGTCAATATTTCAATAAAATATATTTAAAAAAATAGCAAATTAGGACTCAATTTTAATATAAACAATTTATGACTAGAAGATTGTGTTGAATACACAATAATATAAAATTAAATAAATAATCATAAGAACATCTGGAATCAGTGGAGTGATAGTACTATCACTATTATACTTATATCCAAAACCGCTACAAGCATGTCTACCATTGCAGGTTTTTTTTTCCTTCTTTGGGACCCACCGAAAATCGGCCCTTTCCCCTCGGATTTTTTTTCCCCTCAGCTGGTAAAATTTCCCCTAGATTTCATTTTCCCCTAAAAAAAAAAAAAAAAAAAAAAAAAATTTTTTTTTTTTTTTTTTTTTTTTTTTTTTCCTTTAAATATATAAGTTATCCTGATCCACTGTAGAAACTAGAAAAATCTTGCATAATTAAATTATCTGTTGCCTTGAATTTGTTTTAAAAACAGTAAAATATGTTAAATTGATTATTTTAGACTTTGCTTATTTTCCCCAAGATCCAGCTTTTCGCACAATTTTTCCCCCCAAAATTCGACGTTTCGCGCGATTTTTTTCCCCTCAAAAAAGGCCAGGCCCTTTCCCCAAAATCAGATAAAAACCCCTGCATTGTGCCGTGACAGCATCACCTGTTACCTGTAGGACAAAGCACATTCTCTAATAAACTTAACAAATTCCCAACAGAAACTTAACTACTTTTCTGGCTGGCGACTTAAGTAGTTGCACTTGTGCTACCTCTTAGTCTTGCTAAATCAACGTTATGTTTGCATATGTGAAGCACAGTTTACACTTTGCTTTATCGGGAGGGCTTCCATCCCGAAACCCAAAATACTGTCACACTTTTTATTTAAGCATCTTATGCGCATCTGATAATTTCAATTTGTCGGCCACAACTTGTTCAGCCATTTTGACGCTTTTTCCGAAAGTAGACCGTAACGCACTTATTGATTGGATAACTATAGTAATAAGAAGCCAATCACGCGCTTCGTAATTACAGGTCTTGTACAGGTAATTACAAGATAAAACCTACACCTTTCCATATCAAATAGTCAGAATACAGCAAGCTTTACGTATCTATGTTTATATATGTCTATATGCTAAAGAATCGAATCAAATTTGGTAGGTTTGGTATCGTAATCGAATCAACGCATTTCAAACCGATTTTCGATTCATCGGATCGAATCATTGAAGCTCTACTATATACACACTGCCGTGTGTTTGATATGGTAGGTTAGTATATACTCACTGCCATGCGTTTGATATGTTATGTTACTATATACACGCTGTCGTACGTTTGGTATGTTAGGTTACTATATACACTGCCATGCGTTTGATAAGTTTTTGTTATGATATGTAGTTATAGTGATAATAGAAGTGGTTTGAAGTGGTACCCAATCTTATCATCATACAGTTCAAATGACTTGGTCGTAACGCGTGCAGAAAAATGAAAGCCACTGTTGTAACAGCTATGTATAGAGCTTTTCACAAGCGGAATCAACAAAATGTACCTCTCCAAATAGGGCTCTATGCCCCTCCATCCAAAGATTAGTTTATGAGGTCAACATGAAGTTACAGTTCTTTTGAGACGAGAAACAAAGTAGTCTATAATGTGATAAAGCTGAAACACTATTTTGTTCTGAACAGCAAGGAATAAACTCTGTGCCTTATTAAACCCCCTTTGATAGTGACTGGGTTTGTTAACATAACAATGTTGGCTCGTGTTCTGAAAGACTTATTCTTAATTTATTTAACTTCATTGTTATCAGGAAGCATAAACATATTAAATCTTAACCCTTGCATTTGTAAAGGGAGATGTATTTAATGTTTTTGCTATTTATTTCAATACTACGCTTTAGTGACCTTCATATGCAGAAAAGCATATTGCTTTTAATAATTTTGAACACTCGTTGACCTCTCATTAAAAAAAACTTGACTTTTATTGATGGACATTGTTCTTTGGTTTTACACTCTGTATTAGTCTTATTTCTGTCATTTTTAAATCCATCCATGCTTCAATAACAAGGTTATAATCCAGACAATTACCTTGACTTCAACCTTTCAAAGGGCATTGGTTTATGTGCAAGTCGCTCTGTCTAACAACACTGGTAAATCATGCAAACTAATTTGAGGATATACATGTATTAAGGCTGCATAAACTGTTGCTGCAAACAAAGTGATATGTGTAGATTAAATGCATTTGACCTTTGACCCTTAACTTTGGTCTTGGACATAGGGACCTGTTATTTGCAATTCACACATATACTTTTAGATACATTCATGCTTATCCAACAGTCCACGCGCCCATTCATAATATTCTAGCCAGAGCAGCCTGATACTATGCCCTGTTTCCAAACGCCATATACAAATCTTTATCCTTAACTGATGCCCACATATCAGCTGCTTATACAAATGGTGTAGGTCTGAATAGTGAAAACATGTATCAGTAGCTCTTGTTATTTGATTGAACCAGAGATGTGCAAATTATTTTCTATGCTTATAACTGCTAAATGCATGTCTTAGAATAATATAGCAATATGCAGGAGAATGCTGCACCTTTTATAGCAGCTAAAATGCTGCTATAATTTGGACCAAACATAATGTTTAAGCCAGTTCAATAAGAAAACGAGAAAATTCACTCTTATATCGAGATATTACATATATTGACATATGAAGCTCACAAATTTGTATGCATGTATATACAAGTACTTCTTGGCATGAAGGTGGGGGAGGAAACACAGCACAGCCATGAAGCATGTGGCTTTAATATACATTTTAGTCAACTTAAATTACTTTGCATAGCATTTTGTGGGGATTGATTCACACAGTGCTTTTTCACCATTTTGGGAATAGGCCCGGTTCCTTTGGATTGGGAAATCTAGCAGCATTTAGACTAAAATTGGGAAAATAGTGTTGATGTTGTTTTGCTATAAAATGCTTCAAAATCGAGGATACAAGTGTGTCCAGTATTATATTTACCTGCATGTTGATTTAATTGAAATCTAAAAATTTTATTTTTTTTGGAAACCTTCCATTATACGTTTTTCCATGTTGAATGAGTCAGATTACAGGACTCGATTTTGAATAAAAATAAACACTGACACATTGAACCTTTCCAAAACAACCTCAGTTGTTGATTTGATAAACTTTGTTCATGGATTGGTGCAAATCCTTGATAAACAGCATAATAAATAAGTGTGGGGTAATAATTAAAAGGTAGTAATAAGTGTAGGGTAATGGTGTTAATGAATTGCAATTCTCCTCATTGATATCTACACACCCATAACGTTTCATATTCAAATCTTATAGCCTATATGAGATATAGCCTTAACAAGAGCTGTGTTTGTGAAACACAATGCCCCTATTGCGCGGCTTTGAAGCCATATATTTGACGTTTGACCTTAAAGGATGACGTTGACCTTTCACCACACAAAATGTGCAGCTCCATGAGATACACATGCATGCCTAATATCAAGTTGCCATCATCAAAATCAGAAAAGTTATGACCAAGGTTAAAGTTTTGGGACAGACACACAAATACCATGACAGACAGACATATACTATTATAGAGAGACACATACAATGACAGACAGACAGACATGCCAAAAACAATATATCCCCAATCATTCGATCCGGGGCATAAACAGTTTCTTTCATTGGCATTTTTGTTTGCAGATCACCAAATTTTAGGGGATTATTTCTATATAAGTTTTTCAGTTAAAGATCCATGTTACAATAGCACATGTCAGAACAGAGGAGAGTGTACTGGTTCCACGGCAAAGATTAGTATTTTTACGGATGGGTGGCTGGGACAATTCTGTGAGATAGGTATGCATTTGCAGAAACAAGTATTGCTTTTAATGGAATTAACCGCTTGATATATTTAACTCAGATTGTTGTTTATTAATTTAAATGAGCCCTGCTATGTGAAAATTGGGTTTAATGCATGTGCGTTAAGTGTCATTCCAGATTAGCCTGTGCAGTCCCCACAGGCTAATCAGGGAAGACACTTTCCGCCTAAACTAGATTTTTGCAAAGAAGATACTCTCTGTAAACGAAACATACCATAACATGACAAGTTTCATCTTTGATTAGCCTGTGCAGACTGCACAGGCTTATCTGTGTTACACTTTACGCACACGCAATAAAACCCCTTTTCACAGAGCATGGCTCATTTAAGTAAATGTGAATAGTTTTATTCTGAGTAAAATTAAAAGTGAATTATTAAATAAAGCTATCGCAGATTAATGTGAAAATATGTATGACAAACAATATCAAGTTGCTATCTTCAATATTGCAAAAGTTACGACCAAATTATTAAAGTTTTGGGATGACAGAGTGACATAATGACAGAGTGACAGAATGACAGACAGACAGGCCATTAACAATATACCCCGATCATTCGATCCGGGGACATAACAACAACAAAGGGCAATAACTCTTAAAAAAGTGCAGTGTTATAGTTCTTGTGCATTGCACTTCTTCCCATTAATTTCTTCACAACCATGCAGTTTCATGTTTAAATCTTGTAGCATAACTGAGATATAGCCCTGAAAAGTTATATCTCAAAACAACAAACACTTTTCACTATCAATAGACCATCTGTCTATAATCTTCCGTGTTAAGAGGAACACTCACTGTTCTCAAGCAGTGATTGAAGTGTGTGGTTATGACTTGGTATTAAAAACTTCCTTCTGCAGTATTTAGAGGGCGAATATTAAATTACAAGAATGTAATATGACCATACAAATTGTTCAATTAAAACTTCCAATAGCATTTGCATCGTCTGTACTTTAAACTTCGAAATGGTGTTGTTAAGTCTGAGAAAACATCACACACTTAATAATGTAGTAGAGTGACCCCGTGTTTATCCAGACACGTCCGTTCTGGTAGAAATTTTCTAATAAACAAATCTTCCGGATTATCGAACCAGTGCTGTTTCAAGAGTTAAATATTTACCTTATGATATAAACCTTATGTTTATGTACATTTACATACTTATTTTGCATCAAAAATGATATTTTCTTGTTACGCAGACATTATTTTGTTTTGTTGAAAACTAGAGCTTTGTCACAGACTTGACGTATTCCCCCACTTGCCGCATTGACACAGACTATTTGGCATGCTGTCTTCACAAAACAAGAGAAACTAATTTATGGCGATTTTTAAGAATTTTATTATGCCATTATCATTTATAGCCATTTTGACCTTTGAACTCTTGAATTCTTTCACATGACACACAGTCCAATGACTGTGAACAAAATTAATAAACAGAGGCATTTTAAAATCTCACAATGAATGACATTATATAGTTATGGCAGACAAGCTCATTTTTGGCCATTTGTTACCATTGAACTCAAAGTATGACCTACACCTTGGAGATATCGACGTAATTCCTTCGCTTGACACACCTTCCAATGATGGTGAGCAAAAGAGCCAAATGATTTTAATAACTCACAAGAAACAACATAGTTATGGACCCAACAAGCTCATTTATGGCCATTTTTTACCTTTGAACTCAAAGTGTGACCTTGACCTTGGAGATATCAACATAATTTTTTTGCGCTACACACCGTCCAATGATGGTGAGCAAATGTGCCAAAAGATTGTAAAATCTCATTATGAACAACATAGTTTAATGGCCCTGACAAGCTTATTTAAGGCCATTTATTACCTTTGAATTCCAAATGTGACCTTATCCTTGGAGATATCGACGTAATTCTGTCGCGCGACACACCATACAATGATGGTGAACAAATGTGCCAAATGATTTTAAATTCTCAAAATGAACAACATAGTTATGGCCCGGACAAGCTCATTTATTGCCATTTTTGACTTTTGAACTTTAAGTGTGACCTTGACCTTGGAGATATCGACGTATTTCTTTTGCGCAACACACCGTCCAATGATGGTGAACAAATGTATCAAATGATTTTAAAATCTCACAATGAATGACATTAGAGTTATGGCCCGGACAAGCATTTGACCTTTCAACTCCAAGTGTGAGATGACCTTTAAGATATCAATATACTTTTTTCACACGCTACAAGTACCAAGTCATTTTAAAATCTAACGATAAATAACATAGTTATGGTCCGGACAAACTTTCAGTTTAAAACACACTAAGTGACCCCGTGACCTAGTTTTTTACCTGGCATGACCCATATTCAAACTTGACCTTCACATCATCTAGATACAACTTCTGACCAAGTTTGGTGAAGATCGGATGAAATTTCAGGACAGACCGACCGACGGACGGACAGACCGACAAAGTGACTCCTATATAGCCCCCATTACCAATGGTAATTGGCGTATAATAAAATGTTTGTTAAACGATATATACAAAAACGTGTAACCAACATTTAGAACATGTACATGTACACACATCAAGGGTGTTGAAGGCAAATGACAATAAAATATAAAACTGCGAAATGATTAAAATAGCGACGCGTAATGTTCGATGCGTTTTAAACGGATTGCTTAAATAATCCTAGCACAACTTTTCACGCACGATGACGGTCCGATTGTAATCAGCGTCTTAATTGGTCGCGTGTTCAGCTCATTAAAGACCTTTAAGAATATCATTGTATCATTTAAGATGCATTGTGTAATGCCGACATCAATCTACGTTTTAAGTCTGAGTCGAATCATGTTTAGTCACGCCTTTTAGCTTTAGCGCCTAAACACAATTATATTTCACGCCTTGGTGAGCGCGCTTTTGTTTAAACGATGGGATAGCAATTAAGCCTAAAACGACAATACTTCAAGCCTCGGTGATTGCGCTTTTGTTTATACGGCGGGTGGGCCATTACGCCCCCATGTTGGAAGCATCCCTATTAACAAGACATAATAACAGCTAAATACACAGATCAGTGTCGTGAAGTCCCAAGATTCCGGACTTAACGGGGCAAAATACTGCATAATAAATCCGTTCCCCTTGACTTTCGTCCGCATCACGAGATTTCCGGACTATCGAGATCCGGATAAACGCGGGGTCACTGTATTTATATTTATTCAAATGTGGAAAGTGAAAGTAAAAGCACAACAATGATAATATTTAACAAAATAGATTCATTAAATTGATTCTACAATACTCTTAATTAAGTGTTCTCACAGTCCTTATCATATAAGAAAAACAAGAATATAAGTAAAACTTATCAATGCTCCCCAATTATGCGCTAAGTTAATATATGTTTATTTTAAGAATGAGTTCCAGAAAAAGGCAATATTTGTGCAAAACAATGTGCCAGAATTATTAGTTATATCTGCATTGACAAAAATTGTAAAGGAAAAACCTGACAATATGCACAAGTCCACCCTAACAGGACACTGTGAACAGTTTCACCATATAGGGATCATGATCAAGTTTCTGAGATATTTGTGTAGAGTATAACTTTTTTTTAAGAAAACATTATGCACAAATTATACATATCAGAATTATTAACAAGACCTGTCAGATGACAGCGCGCTCTACTATTCGAGTGCTTGACAGTATAACATAAGCCATCATGGAGAAATTGTTTATATTCAATAATTTATAATGGAAGATCTTTTAAAAACAAGAGCACCGCCTTGCGGGTGCAGACCGCTCATCTATTTTCTTTTTAAAGGTGAAGGGACTCTCATTTTCAATCACAAAGGAGGAAAGGGTGGAGTGAAGAGGGGTGTATAGTGTGGGGTTGTGGACATTTATTACATTATCTTCCAAAAAAGCGAGAAAAAAAAGAGGGGGGGGGGGGTGGGGGGTGGGGGGAAGGGCGATGGGGGGGGGGGGATTTTTTGGGTGCGATGGTTGGACGGTATTTCAAACATAACCATTTAAAAAAAAAAATGGGGGGGGGGGGTGGGGTATAGTGTGAGGGTGTGGTGGTAATTTGTGAGATGATATTTAAAAAAAAAAAAAAAAAAATTAAAAAAAAAAAAATTGGGGGGGGGGGTGGGGTGGAGGGGGGTGGGGTGGGGGGGTGGGGTGGGGTGGGGGTATAGTGTGAGGGTGTGGTGGTCATTTGTGAGATGATCTTAAAAAAAAAAAAAAAATAGGGGGGGGAGGGGGGAGGTGGGGGAGAGGGGGGGAGGGGGGGGAGGGCACGGGGGACGGTTTGGGTGGAGTCTATTGTGGTATGTCAGGTAAGAGTAGTTTCGTCAAAGTATCAATCAAATCTAATCATAAATAAAGAAGTTATGGCAATTTTAGCAAAATTTAATAATTTGACCTTGAGAGTCAAGGTCATTCAAAGGTCAAGGTAAAATTCAACTTGCCAGGTACAGTAACCTCATGATAGCATGAAAGTATTTGAAGTTTGAAAGCAATAGCCTTGATACTTAAGAAGTAAAGTGGATTGAAACACAAAATTTAACCATATATTAAAAGTTACTAAGTCAAAAAAGGGCCATAATTCCGTAACAATGACAACCAGAGTTATGCAACTTGTCCTTTTACTGTATCCTTATGATAGTTTTTGAGTGTTCCAAGTATGAAAGCAATATCTATGATACTTTAGGGGTAAAGTGGACCAAAACATAAATCTTAACCAAATTTTCAATTTTCTAAGTATAAAGGGCCCATAATTCCGTCCAAATGCCAGTCGGAGTTACATAACTTTGCCTGCACGGTCCCCTTATGATAGTTAATAAGTGTTGCAAGTATGAAAGCAATAGCTTTGATACTGTAGGAATAAAGTGGACCTAAACACAAAACTTAATCAAATTTTCAATTTTCTAAGTATAAAAAGGGCACATAATTCTGTCAAAATGCCAGTCAGAGTTACATTACTTTGCCTGCACAGTCCCCTTATGAAAGTTAGTAAGTGTTGCAAGTATGAAAGCAATAGCTTTGATGCTTAAGGAATAAAATGGACCTAAACACAAAACTTAACCAAAATTTTCAATTTTCTAAGTATAAAAAGGGCACATAATTCTGTCAAAATGCATGCCAGAGTTATCTAACTTTGCCTGTCCCCTCATGATAGTAAGTAAGTGTAACAAGTTTGAATGCAATAGCATTGATACTCACTGAGAAAAGTGGACCTAAACGCAAAACTTAACCAAAATTTTCAATTTTCTAAGTATAAAAAGGGCACATAATTCTGTCAAAATGCACGCCAGAGTTATCTAACTTTGCCTGCCCAGTCCCCTCATGATAGTAAGTAAGTGTACCAAGTTTGAATGCAATAGCATTGATACTTTCTGAGAAAAGTGGACCTAAACGCAAAACTTAAC
Organism: Dreissena polymorpha; assembly: GCF_020536995.1. Taxonomy (NCBI): domain Eukaryota; kingdom Metazoa; phylum Mollusca; class Bivalvia; order Myida; family Dreissenidae; genus Dreissena; species Dreissena polymorpha. The sequence goes on from NC_068355.1 coordinate 203,808,567, forward strand.
CGGACGCAGACGCCAACACCGACGCCGACGCCAAGGTGATGACAATAGCTCATAATTTTTTTTCAAAAAATAGATGAGCTAATAAAAAAAGGAAAAGAAATTGGGGGGTAGGGGGGTGAGAAGGGGGTATAATGTGGGGTGTGGTCATTTATAAGACGATCTTTCAAAAGTTAAAAAAAAAAAAAATATTGGCGGGGGGGGTAGGGGGGTTGAGAAGGGGGTATAATGTGGGGTGTGGTCATTTATAAATCTTTCAAAAATAAAAAGGAAAAAAAATGGGGCGGGGGGAAGGTGAGGGGAGGGAGGCAGATATTCTGGGTTGGGGCATGGGGTATTGTTTGGGTTGAATCCATTGTGGTATTCAGGTAAGTGTTTTGTCAAAGTATTAATAGAATCTGATCATAAATAAAGAAGTTATGGCAATTAATTTAAGCAAAATGTTTAATTATCTAAGTATAAAAGAGGCCATAATTCTGTAAAAATGCTTGAAACAGTTGTCTGCTCTTAAAAAGTATGCAAAATGCAATATGTCAAGGGACATATAAAATATTTGGGGTAGTACGCAAACGTTAACATAGATTTATCAAAAATATGCATATTCTAAGTATAAAAGGGGCAATAATTATGTCAAAATGCTTGATACAGTCGTCTGCTCTTGTTAATAGGTTGGGGTCATGTTGGTAAATAAGTATGCAAAATATGAAAGCAATATATGAAGGGACATTAAAAATATTTGGGGTAGTACGAAAACTTTAACATTTGCACGCAAACGCCAATGCAAACGCCGCCGCTGGGGTGAGTAGGATAGCTCCACTATATATATTTCATATATAATAGTCGAGCTAAAAAACATTAACAATACAATCAAGGGACATGCACAGAAATCAGGTATTCCAATTTTAATGCATTTTTCAATCAATGTTATAATATATTTAATCATATAAATAATATTTTAATAATCTATCAGATTAATTGAGTGTCTGTATTATTGGCTGATGTTTTAAGCAATTATATTTGTTCATTTTATTTATTATAAATATATATGTATATTCAACATGTACAATTTTACAAACTTGCACTTTCGGACCAGCATAACTTTTCATTTAGGAAGCAGTACTGAGTAGCAAGCATAAAAGAGTCGGGAATCAGTACTGAGATGTAAGCTGGGAAGCAGTAATGAGTAGTAAGCATGAAAGAGACACATTGGAAAACCATGAGAATTTTGGGAATCAGTACTGAGTAGAAAGCATGAAAGAGCAGAGAATCAGTACTGAGTAGGAAGCATGAACGAGCAGAGAATCAGTACTGAGTAGTAAACATGAACGAACCACACTGGAAAACCATGAGAATATTGGGAATTAGTACCGAGTAGTAAGAATGAAAGAGCCACTATGGAAAACCATGAGAATATCGGGAATCAGTACTGAGTAGTAAGCTTGAAAGAGCCGGGAATCAGAACTGAGTAGAAAGAGTCGAGAATCAGTACTGAGTAGTCAGCATGAAAGAGCCGGGAATCAGTACTGCGTAATAAGCAGGAAAGAGCCCGGAATCAGTACTGAGTAGTTAGCAGGGAATCAGTACTGAGTAGTAAGCAGGGAATCAGTATTGAGTAGTGAGCATGCAATAACCACAATGGAAAGCCATGAGAATATCGGGAAGCAGTACTGAGTAGTGAGCATGAAAGAGCCGGGAATCAGTACTGAGTAGTGGGCATGAAATAACCACAATGGAAAGCCATGAGAATATTGGTATGACAATTTGGTTGAAGACAAGACCATCAAGGGGTAAATTGGGTAAACATGTTACATCTAGAATGCACTTTTTTTTTCATTTGACGTAGCGATCTTGTTTTTGGACCTAGTTTTGTAATAGACATATTTTTTTATTTAGACCAATGTTCTGACAAAGTTTCGTGAATATTTGAAATAAATATAATCTCTAGTGTGTTAACAGGGTAATTTTTGATAAAGGGCAATGCATGTCTAACAATGGGAATAAATGTCATCACAAAATCACTACGTAAGCACATCGTGCTAATGTTAGCTAAGAAGAAAACAAGCTAGGTACATCTGTATTAGAATTGACAGAGCACTGTGAACAGGGTTTTTATTCAACAAGTTTGTAAATAGGATGGGGTCCTTGGTGTTGCAAGGCGTTTGACTGAAACTGGTTAATTGAATTAATTTTTTTCTGCTTACATTAACTATAAACTTGACTATAAAAGTGTTTCACCATAATAATACAATAATGTACACATTGAATCTTCTGAAAACAAAGTTGTTGACCGGACTGGGGCTTTCATTTGATAAAAGCAAAATACTTATTCTAGTGCATACTCACAATGAGGGTATTGTTCTAGTCTGTATATGCTTCCTACATCACTTAGTTAGGATTGAACACTTCTCACTATCAACATACCAGCTGTCAATAATCTTCCTTGTTAGGAAGAACACTAATGGTTTTCAAGCAGCGGTTTAAGTGTGCTGGCATGACTAAGTATTAAAATCTTCCTTTCGCAGTATGTAGATGGTGTGAATGAAGAGAGTGAATATTAACCCTTTGCATGCTGAGAAATTTTTCGTCTGCTAAAATTTCGTCTGCTGAATTTCTAAAATTAGCACTTTCTTCGATTGTTTTTCAAAGAATACTATCAGAATAGCAAACAGTTTGGATCCAGATGAAACGCCACGTTATGTGGCGTCTCATCTGGATCCAAACTGTTTGCAAAGGCCCTCAAAATTTGGTTCCCGCACTGAAAGGGTTTAATCCTTACAATGGTAATGTTATCATAGCAAATTCAACTAAAAGCTTCTATATATTTGACAAGTTCAGTGTTTTAAACTTCAAATTGGCGTTGATAAGTCAATGTTAACTTCATTCCTGTTTTATGCTAAGTTCCTATTGATGAATATACTAAAATATATTTATATTAAATGTCATTTCCATGTCAGTCAGCAATTTAGAATTTTATCAAATAATATATTGCGTTAAAAAGTACTACATGTTGTGTATAGATGATTGCTTCCGAATGTAGTAACCCTTTACCACTTTGATGCACATTTTGACTCATTTGAAGTCCCTTTTAAAGTTTAATTTAATACATTATCTTTCTTACTAGTTTTAAGTTTTAAAGGCTTCATTCCAACCATGAGCCACTGATGAGCAGCAAACAGCATACAACCTGAAGAGCCCTCCGCCCACCAAGGGTGAAACTATAATATGTCCCGTTTTTTAAAAACGGGCATATAAAAAATATATTATCTAGATCTCTGATGTATGTTTCCATAGATGTGACATTTACTCCTCTTCTGTTCCTAATGCAATCCTCTTTTTCTATTTCGTTCCCACGACATAATATCTCGATGGAACGAGTTAGCTATGTCATGGAAATGACTAACTATGTCAAGAGAACGCGAGAAAAAAGAGGGATGCAAAACTAAATACATGAGTGATGCAATGAAAAAAGAGCAGTGCATTAAATAAAAGGAGACTTGCATTAAACAATATACTGCACTCCTCTTTTATTTAGTTTTGCACTCCTCTGTTTTCTATCTCGATTTTTTTCCCTGTACTAAGTAAGCCGTTCCCACTACATAGCTAACTCGTAACATTCCCACGAAAAATAAGTCGATCCCGTCAGTCAGTTAGCTGACAGGCCAATAACCACATTTGCTAAAACTATTTTTAGAGGACCAAAATACAAGATGAAATAAATATATTAAAGCAAACAATATTTAACAGTCATTTTGTTATACAAATTATGTCAACCTCTTTTTGTGACCAGCTTATACAACTGCATTCAAATTTAAACCGCTGTTATAGAGAATCACTATGCATTTACAACATTATAAATAAATTTGCGAAACCTAAGTGACAAGCCGGTTCAGAGTATAACAAGTTATAAGTACAGTACAGCCAACGCGGAACAAACGTATTTCGCGATCCGCGGTGGCAAGGCGAAACGAGGCGATGCCGCGTCAGTCGTTAAAGCCGCGTCAGTATGCGGTGGCAAGTCGCATTTCGCTGTGAAGCTTCGCATCTGTCCGCGGAGGCATGCCGCGATCTGCGACATGATGCCTAGTCGATGCGCATCATGAATTAAAAAATATTTTTTTAATTATTAGTTACATGTAGTTAACAAATTTAGAAAGAACAATTATAATAATAATTACAATCATAATAAATTTATTGGGCGTGGATTGTATCAGCATATACATGTAAACAAAGTTAATGTGTCTGGCCAATTAAGTTTGTTTCCCGCCCATAGTGTATGTATTTCACACATAAACAAGGTAAAGTAATTATGTTTTCGCACATACAAGTGGTCAAGGCTCCAGCATAATGGTGGATTTATAAATTAATTGCATGTTGATTTTGCTATTATATTTAAGCTGAGAAAATTAGCAATTTGAAGCCACATCAATAATCCATACGGTGAAGACGTATTTGTTGTTTTGTTATTTATCAGCTTATTTTAACTATTGTTTGAATATGCGTATATAAACACGTTTTATTCTGTTCATATTATACAGTTAATATCGCTCTTAATTACCCGAAAATCCCGTATATTCCAGTTTTAAAGCAAATGCTGGTAAATATTTACAATACATAAACATTCTCCATATTTCCTTAAGTCTCAAATACATTTTGGCATTTGTTACTATTTAAAGAGATGATGAAATAACGTCTAATCTGGGCGTTTTTTTTTCCCCGCTGAACACACGAATTACGCCATGATGTTCATGTATTTATACAACACAAAATACACCCACACTTTCCAAACCACGTTCTACATGTCTGCATAATTTTTGCGCGCTTTTTATGAAACAAAGGATATTTTAGCACTGTTTATTTGACGCTATAATTTGCCAAAGGTCAAGTAAGCCTTAAATTCGGAAGTGCGTTTTGGATTACAAATTTAATAATGATAATCTGATAATCGAACGAAACATTAACAGTTGCACGTAATTAATTCAACGATAATTTGTTAAAGCGCATAACGTGCCATTTCCCTTATTAAAAAGTGAAAATAATAATTATGAAACCAGCCTAAATCTTGGTTTCTACGCTACTTATACATGTATGTACATGTAGGTGGATATTTTTCACTCGATCCGCCACGTACGTATGCGGCAGATTTACACGGCAAAAGTATGCGAGGTTAATACAGACTTGTCGTTGTTGCGCAGATGGATGCCGAGTGCCACGGCGATACGCGCATGAACACACGATTCGGCCGCCGCGTACTAATAATCTGGCCGTGGCGTAGCCGCAGATTATGTTTGTGCCGCGTTGGCTGTACTGTTGTTTTGGTTTAAGTGTTTTAAAGGATGTGGTTCATGGAGTGCGAAATGTAATCTAGTCTTCAGGATCATTACTAACATTAAAGATGTTAGTCAACATAATAAATCTATTGGCTTTGCATGTTGGGGGCACTGATGGTGCATAGTATGTTGATATTTATAAAATCTACATAAACCATGTGACCCTTAACCATTCAGACCAAGTTTCATTGACTAAAACAAAATAAAGCATTTATAGTGTCTATAAGTTTTTCTAAGCATTTAAATGGTAACCTAAGTTTTTTATACACTTAACTTAGAATTGACAGTTTTTGTGATATTGCGATGATACAAATTCGGACCAATGAATAATAAGGGTAGCTTCTACAGTTTCAACAATGTTTGCGTAACCTTAAATTTAACCTGTTGACCAGTTTTTTTATATCCTTTGACCCAAATTTTACTGAGACCTAAATATTTTTCAGATAAACAGTTTTATTTCTATAGTGAAATTATGTGCATGAATTCGCTTGGAATATGTTTTAATTTGCCATATCTTTACTAGATCTGTAATGTAACTGTAATCTACTTTTCACCCAATTGGGAACAGGTCCAGTACACATGCCCTTGGGAATTTTTCACGTCGTGAAATCATCAGATTGGGAAAAAGTGAGTCGCAAAATCTTCCAATTGGGAAAATCAAGTTCTGAATTGTACCGATTGAAGAATGGTATTTTAATGAATTTGCCTACACCATCTTCAACTTGTCCCACTATTTCCAGTGTTTCATGAGCACCATTGCTCGGTGCATAGACTTTGTCAGCAGTTTCAAGTATCGTAGGACTTGTACCAATAGCTTCATCATGTTCGTCATCAATCTGCATTTCGCTACTGTCATCTTGGACATTTTTTGTTGCAGTTTGGGTGTGGTGTTGTCATGAAAACACATTTATTTATGCAATATCAAAATACTTGTAGAAATTGTAAAATTATGTTTATATGCATAGATATAGTACACTAGTATCATATTTTCTTAGGCTGGGCACATAGCGTTCAAAAAATAAAATCATTGGCGTCGCTCTGGAGAGGCGACTAGTATGTAATGCATTTTTTTTTCGCTTATGGGAGGAGAAGTTATTTTACGGATCAATGTATGTATTTTTATAGTGGTGATTTTTTGTGTAAATTAGTGTAAATAAGTACTGAATGTGTGCCTATTACATTTATTACAACATTTATTGCCAATAATGCAAAGCTAATTGTTTTAATTAATAACTGATCCACAACTGATCACAGGGGAAAGATCACAGGGACTGGGCAAATACGCGAAACATTCTGGTTTTGTATAAAACAAAACATAATCAAAATATATTTATTTTGTGGTTTTTCTTATTTGCTTATTTAGTGGAAAATCAATGTCGTACAATATTTGACGACCTATCGCGCAAGCAAGTTTATTGGAAGGCGTAGTGGTACGAAAACGTACAATGTATTAGTTTATTAAAAGACATATAATAACTATCGCTAAACACAACTTCACCAATATTATAATAGCAGAACATAAATGATGTCAGCCGGAATAGCTCAGTTGAGAGAGTAACTTAGACTGAAGTTGTTTACGCAACAATCATCTAAAGGCTCCTGGTTCAATCCCCGGTTCTGGCACGAACGGAACAGTTCTGCGGCTGAAAATTGTTTTCAGTCAGGTTAATGAATATAATAAAGCTTTATTTTATGTAGACATTTTAAAATCCATTTTACTACAATTAGACATTTTTATTAAAATTAATGGATGCCGCGTGGTGACAACGTTAATTAAAATGTCTTACATCACTTAAATATCTTATAAAAAATACACGTGTTTTTATATTAACAAATAAATGCAAACAACACATATATTATCCATGTATTTTTATGGTTGTCTATCATAGGCCCTAAGTACTATCCCTACCACATATAGAGCGCAAAGCACTACACGTATTATTGATTGTAACAATGAGTTGCGATAAAAGAAGCAGTCGCCTATCAAGGAGGAGCTGTGTCCCAGCAACCCGTTTCCCTAGAGTCAAACACTCCTCGGAGGTTTTTTTAAGAACCACATATAGAGCGCGAAGCGCGACACGTATTACTATCTAGGTGGTATGGGCCCTTTAGCATTATCCGGCCATAATGTCCATAGTTATCTTCCTTAGAATTTGAGAAATTTTGAAATCGTTGTTCGAAGTCCAAAATTTTCATCCGATTGTTCCTAAACTTGCACAGGTTTTTTTTAATCAATGAGGACTCAACCCAAACCCTATATATGAACAATATCGGACCATAAGTCCAAAATTATGTCTCTTTGAATTTAACAAGGGCTGTTTGTAAAACATGCATGCCCCCCATATGGGCTCTCTGTTGTAGTGACAGCCATTGTGTGAATAGGTTTTTTGTCACTGTGACCTTGACCTTTGACCTAGTGACCTGAAAATCAATAGGGGTCATCTGCCAGTCATGATCAATGTACCTATGAAGTTTCATGATCCTAGGAATAAGCGTTCTTCAGTTATCATCCGGAAACCATTTTACTATTTCGGGTCATTGTGACCTTGACCTTTAACCTTGTGACCTGAAAATCAATAGGGGTCATCTGCAAGTCATGATCAATCTACCTATCAAGTTTCATGATCCTAGGAATAAGCGTTCTTCAGTTATCATCCGGAAACCATTTTACTATTTCGGGTCATCGTGACCTTGACCTTTGACCTAGTGACCTGAAAATCAATAGGGGTCATCTGCGAGTCATGCTCAATCTACCTATCAAGTTTCATGATCCTAGGCCTAAGCGTTCTTGAGTTATCATCCGGAAACCATTTTACTATTTCGGGTCACTGTGACCTTGACCTTTGACCTAGTGACCTGAAAATCTATAGGGGTCATCTGCGAGTCATGATCAAACTACCTATAAAGTTTCATGATCCTAGGCCTAAGCGTTCTTGAGTTATCATCCAGAAACCATTTTACTATTTCGGGTCACTGTGACCTTGACCTTTGACCTAGTGACCTGAAAATCAATAGGGGTCATCTGCGATTCATGATCAATCTACCTATCAAGTTTCATGATCCTAGGCCTAAGCGTTCTTGAGTTATCATCCGGAAACCATTTTACTATTTCGGGTCACCGTGACCTTGACCTTTGACCTAGTGACCTCAAAATCAATAGGGGTCATCTGCAAGTCATGATCAATCTACCTATGAAGTTTCATGATCCTAGGCCCAAGCGTTCTTGAGTAATCGTCTGACAACCACCTGGTGGACAGACCGACAGACGGTCCGACATACCAACCGACCGACCGACAAACCAACATGAGCAAAGCAATATTAACCCCCTCTTCTTCGAAGGGGGGCATAAAAATAAAAGTGAAAAACTTCTTGGTTAGGTGATTATGTCAACATTTTTCATCAGATTATTTCCAAACTTACAGTGTCATATCAATCAGCATTTTTACCTGATTAAAAATGAGAAACATCGGGGCAATAAGTCCAGATTTTTTTTCTATTTAATTTGACAAAAGTAACAATTTCCACTTGTTTAAAAGATTTCACAACTTTCGTTTGAATCTTTCCAAACTTGTTAAGAGTTTTTATATCAGTATTACTCGAACCCTATTGAAAATGATGAATATCGGAGAAATAAATCTATTATGATCTTTAACTGAATTTCAAAGTATTGTGAAATGCAGCTTCTTTATGCAATTTACAGTTTTCATTCAATTTATTTTCAAACTTTTACAGTGTTTTTGTATCAATGAGTACTCAACCCCTATCCTAAATGAGCAACGTAAGAATAAGTTCAGAATCATGTCCCCTTGAAGTTGAGAAAAATATGAAATTACGCTTACAAGATGAAGCAGATTTTTTAAAACCTACACAGTTCTGTTCCATTAATGAAAACTGCACACGGATGCCAGTAAAAAAAGGAAACCAATGTAAATAAAATGAACTATGAAATATTTAGGGGTTACAACACAAAATCAGAGATAATGGTTTTTTGGGAGTAATATAACACAACATCATAAACGATGGTTATTTGGGGGTTATAACACAAAATTATAGATAATGGTTATACCACTCCAGTATCTTTTTCTATTTTGTTGAAAATAATCGGCCAATATATTAATATTTACTGTAGAAAAAAAAATCGTTCCATGTAACTTCCTAAGGTGCCTTTTACACTGAAATTTCCAACGCCCTTTGATGCTTTGCAGCAATACTTATCTTGTAATATGAGCAACATTATTCTGACAGGTTAACTGTATCGTCAATGATCCATAGTCAATACTTTTGACAAACATTAAAATGTTGTCTATGTTATGTCTATGCTTGGTTTGACGAATTAGTAATACATTGATTTTTGTTCAGGGTTCCCTCTGGGCTTTAAAAAGTTGTCGCCACTTACTTTCGCCAAATTTAAAAAGCTGGGGCTACATTTGGGCAATGAAGATCAGATTATTATAATTCAAACGAAAACTGAGCATTTTACAGTATGTTAAATGAATTGATTTAATAACAGTATGATTAATAATAACAACACATCAAACAGTGTTCATTAAATAAAGGCACATTCAATCAGTTGTAAGTCTTGTTGATTGACACCTTCTTAGCAGCCTGAATTTGGGTGCTTCAGCAGCTTTCTGGTAATCTGAAAATACAAAAAGGGAAATAATATTAATATAATAATAGTAATAATAAATTAATGTGCAGTATATAAATAATATTAAAGTATGCTAGCATATGACCTACTACATAGAGCCCATAGCACAACAGTGAAATAAAATATGCATTTGTGTATATCAAATGTCAAATTGATATTTATGTGCTTAACTATGTTCATCTTTTTTTAAACAGTACATCTGGAAGTGTTGTGTGTTAGAAATCATATTGAAGGAAAAGAATTTCTTATTAACAACTGTCTTTGTTTGGTTTTTGTTTGTTAGCTGGTGAATGTTAGCGGGGGCCGTTTTCATTTTCGAATGAGTCTCAACATTATCAGAATCTTATGTTCACTTTCTAAAAGTCGTTTAACTCTCTGAACTTGCCATTTTGACGAGTAAAACAGAAATATCATGTCACTTTTAAATAGAACCAAAACATGTAAAATGTTAAAGTATTTTCTATAATTACACCGATTTTTCCGAAAACAATTGGATACTTACCTTTTTGATTGTCATGGTTGTCGACGTAACGGTATTGAATCGGCTGCGAACACTGTAACAAACACTTCACATTAAAGCGCAAAGTCGGTTTATTTCAATGTTACCTTATCTCTGAAGCAAGATAACAGTCGACCAATTTGGATTTATGATAAGTTGTAACAACACCCCAGATAATCGCAATTATCACCATTGCATGCCACTTTGCGACTGTCGCATGCTCCATTGATTTCAGTAGTGTTGCTAACATCACATACATCAATTGCATAACGACTGCCGTAAAGCGGCTGGTAAACAGAGCGTTATATGTCATTTGAAGGAAATATTAAGCAGAAAAAAATGCGTATTTTCGAAAAATCGCCATGTGCAAAAATAAGTCGCCATAATATTTATTTTGTCGCCATTATCGCCAATTGCGATCGACAGCGGGAACCCTGTTGTTCTCTTGTGAGAAATGTTAGCCATATATTTTTTTCCAAGTTTAAACCCTTTGTCAATAATAATTGTTCCATGTCACATGCCCGAAGGATTCCCTACAATGTCTGAAATGTTAACGCATTTCATGAAAATGCAATTAAATCAATTTGGAAAGAAAGATTCAATCAATATTTAAACTTATAAATGGATAAGACTACAAAATCAACTCCAGATTGCTGCACTTGTCTGGCTATTGGTCATCACCACCTTACTCATGTGTTTTCACTTGCGCAACATGGTGTTTCTTGTTCAAGCTATTTCCGTTGTAAAAGTGCATGCTTTAATCTTATGTTATTTCTTTAAAGTGAATCTACACTGACTTTTTAAAGGGGCCTTTTCATGTTTTGGTAAATTGACTAAATTTAAACAAAGTTGTTTCAGATTCGTAAATTTTTGTTGCAGTTATGATATTTGTGAGGAAACAGCACTACTGAACATTTATCATTATCTAAAATATCCACTATATATGCATCTTTTGAGGATTTAAAAATCTGATAATTATAAAGCGTTGCAATGCAAAACGATTCAATAATTTGGAGTGTTCTGTTGTTGTGGTTATATTTTTTGAAATTATGACGATTGCTTATATAAATTATAACAAGGGCTGTTTGTAAAACATGCCTGCCCCCCATATGTGCTGTCCGTTGTAGTGGCAACCATTGTGTGAATACCTTTTTTGTCACTGTGACCTTGACCTTTGACCTAGTGACCTGAAAATCAATAGGGGTCATCTGCGAGTCACGATCAATGTACCTATGAAGTTTCATGATCTTAGGCATATGCGTTGAGTTATCATCCGAAAACCATTTTACTATTTCGGGTCACCGTGACCTCGACCTTTGATCTAGTGACCTCAAAATCAATAGGGGTCATCTGCGAGTCATGGTCAATCTACCCATGAAGTTTCATGATCCTAGGCGTATGCATTCTTGAGTTATCATCCGGAAACAATTTTACTATTTCGGGTCACCGTGACCTTGACCTTTGACCTAGTGACCTCAAAATCAATAGGGGTCATCTGCGAGTCATGATCCATCTACCCATTTAGTTTCATGATCCTAGGCGTATGCGTTCTTGAGTTATCATTCAAAAACCATTTTACTATTTCGGGTCACCGTGACCTTGACCTTTAACCTAGTGACCTCAAAATCTATAGGGGTCATCTGTGAGTCATGATCAATTTACCTATGAAGTTTCATGATCCTAGGCCCAAGCGTTCTTGAGTTATCGTCTGACAACCACCTGGTGGACAGACCGACCTACATACCGACCAACCGACAGACCGACATGAACAAAGCAATATACCCCCTCTTCTTCGAAGGGGGGCATAAAAATACATGTTCATCCCTCATTGTATTAGCACATATGGCCGATTGATATAAGAGGTAGACTTTTACTCCAGGGGCCATTGGTTCGAGTTGAGGGTTACTATTTAATGTTTATAATTGAATTTTTGCTTTTTTCCTGAAACTTTTTAGATCCAATGTTTACATGTATCAATATAAAGCATTTAGTGACAAACTTCAATACATGCACAAATCTGTGAAAAAGCACTTAAACAAGGGATCTCAAGTTTGACTATACAATTTACTTATGGCCAAATGCAATGGTGTGGTAACTGTGGTTTATAAGCCGATCTTACGTTATAACAGTGGTTTCACCAATTTTATAATTTTCAATTCTTAACAAAAAGCAATTTCGTTGAATTGATATCCCCCGCCTTATCCTCATTAATATCTATACACCTATGAAGTTTCATGTTGAAACTTATATAGTGTCTGAGATATAGCCCTAAACGTAAGTGACAGACAGACAGATGGACGGACTGATAGGCGGACTGATGACTGACACACGGACAATGACAAAGCTATATCCCTGCGCCTTTTGCATTTAAATAAGCATAAAACGTAATCTGAGTGGGAAACACAATTTTCAAAATCAGAAATGCAAACAAAAAACAGCAACACATATTGTACTTTTGAATGTCAAATTTATGCTTTTGACAGTGTAAAGCTTAAAAGTACATGTCAAACAGTTTAGAAAGGCTGTTTTTTGTGACATATTGTGAATATATTCGATTTGTAAAACGCTTTCATCAAAATAGTGAGATGGCTGACGGGCCATGCAGGTCACACCCAAAGAAGTAAAAAAGCCCATCAATATGTATAGGTTTTGATTGCAGAATAACTCCATGATTTATTGCAGTAAAACCACATGATTTATCGCAAAACATCCTTGAATTTTAGTCCATGTCTACAGAAAATAGGTTGCGGGTGTTTGTAGAAGGATAATTAATTAAAACAAAATTAACTAGAGCTTTGTCACACCTGACGTATACCTCCACATGCTGCATTGACAAAGACTATTTTGCATGCTGTCTTCACAAAACAAGAGAAGCTAATTTATGGCATTTTTTAAGAATTATTATGCCATTATCATTTATGGCCATTTAGAACTTTTAATTCTTGAATTCTGTCACATGGCACGCCGTCCAATGACTTTGAAGAAACACAGATATAGTTATGGCTCGGACAAGATCATTTATGGCCATTTTTGACCTTTGAACTAAAAGTATACTGACCTTTGCCGATTGGAGATATCGACACAATTCTTTCGAGCGACACACCGTCCAATGATGGTGAAAAAATGTGCCAAATGATTTTAAAATCTCGCATTGAACGACATAGTAATGGCCCGGACAAGCTCATTTATGGCCATCTTTTACCTTTGAGCTCAAACTGTGTGACCTTGAGATTTAAGATATTGACGTAATTCTTTCTCGGGACACACCATCCACTGATGGTGAACACATATGGCAAATTATTTTCAAATCTCACAATGAACAACAAAGTAATGGCCAGGACAAGCATTTGACATTTGAACTCCAAGTATGACCTTGGCCTTGGACATATCGGCGTAATTCTTTCACACACCACACCGTCCCTTGATGGTGAACAAATGTACCAAGTCATTTTAAAATCTAACAATAAATGACACAGTTATGGTCCGGACAAAATTTCTGGACAGACAGACTGACAGACAGACCGACAGACAAAGTGACTCCTATACAGGCCCTATTACCAATGGTGAAATTATAATGTTAATTGCAGTGAAATTTTTAACTCGTTAAAATTCATTTATGACTTCAATTTGAACCAAAACGTTTGCTCAAGACATTATTATAAGGCAAAAGGGACATTATTTATTGTATCTAGGTATGAAAACCACTGACATAAATGATAACAATTGTATATGCAGTTATATGCAGGTACTATACTGTCATAGATGATCTAGGAGAAAACATAGCACATTGATATATTTTATGTTAACATATACATGTCCGTCAATTACAATTTGTTTGCAAAGTTTATTGTGGGGCTTGTTTGAAATTGCATAATAAGAGAGTGGATTGAATCTTCTAAATACATACCTCTTTAACCAATGCTTAGTAATACTAAAAATACTTTTCCAAGTAAGAAGTAACAATGAAAGCATTGTTAATTGAGTGTGTCTTTCAGTTTCAGTTTAAAATTTGTCATTATTAATAGACTAGCCCGCCTTAAATCGTCCTTGTTACGGAGAACACTGATTGTTATTAACTAGTGGTTGGAGTGTGCATTCTTGACTCTGTATTGAACCACTAAAGAACAATGTACAATACATCCTCCTCCAGTCTGAATGTTTAAATATCAAAAGTGCTTTTTGAAAGAGGCAATAACAAAATTTCCAACTAAAAGTGTTTTTTTTATAGATTGAACAATTTCAAGCATAAATGTTGTAAAAGAAAAGTTGAATTTCAGACTGAAATCTGCAAACAAAACTAGAGTTTTGTCACAGATGTGCCGCATTGACACAGACTATTTTGCATGCTGTCTTCACCAAACAAGAGAATCTAATTTATGGCAATTTGGAAGAATTATTATGCAATTATCATTTAAAGCCATTTTGACCTTTGAACTCTTGAATTCTTTCACATGACACATCGTCCAATGACTGTGAACAAAATTAATGTACAGAGTCATTTTAAAATCTAAAATAAACCACATAGTAATGGCTCTGACAAGCTCATTTATGGCAATTTTTTACCTTCGAACTCAAAGTGTGACCTTGACCTTGGAGATATCGAAATACTTCTTTCGCCCGCCACAACGTCCAATGATGGTGAACAAAAGTGCCGAATGATTTTAAAATCTCACAATGAATGACATAGTTATGGCCCGGACAAGCTCATTTATGGCCATTGTTTACCTTTGAACTCAAAGTGTGACCTTGACCTTGAAGATATCGACGTAATTCTTTTCTTGCGACACACCTTCCAATGATTGTGAACAAATGTGCCAAATGATTTTTAAATCTCACAATGAATGACATAGTTATGGCCCGGGCAAGCTCGTTTACGACCATTTTTGACATTTGAACTCCAAGTGTGACCTTGACCTTTGAGATATCGACTTAATTCTTTCGCACGACACACTGTCAAATGATTGTGAATAAATGTGTTGAATTATTTTAAAATCTCACAATGAATGACATAGTTATGGCCCGGACAAGCTCATTTATGACCATTTTTTTACCTTTGAGCTCAAAGTGTGGCCTTCACTAGGAGATATTGACGTAATTCTTTTGCACGACACACTGCCGTTGATGATGAGTAACTGTGCCAAATGATTTTAACCCTTTCAGCGCGGGAACCGAATTTTAAAGGCCTTGGCAAACAGTTTGGATCCAGATGATCCAAACTGTTTGCTATTATGATAGCATTCTTTGAAAAAAATCGAAGAAAATGCGAATTTTATAAATTCAGCAGACGACATTTAAGCAGACGACAAATTTCCCAGCATGCAAAGGGTTAAAATCTCACAATGAACGACATAGCTATTGCCTTGACAAGCTCATTTAAGGCCATTTTTTTATCTTTGAACTCAAAGTGTGACCTTGACCTTGGAGATATCGACATAATTCTTTCGCGCGACACACCGTCCAATGATGGTGAACAAATTTGCCAAATAATTTTAAAATCTCACAATAAATGATAAAGTTATGGCCCGGAAAAGCATTTGACCTTTGAACTCCAGGTGTGACCTTGACCTTGGAGATATCAACATACTTTTTTCACACGACACACCGTCCCATGATGGTGAACAAATGTACCAAGTAATTATAAAATCTAACGATAAATATCAAAGTTTTGGTCCGGTTAAACTTTCTGTTTAAAACACACTAAGTGTCCCCGCGACCTAGTTTTTGACCCGGCATGACCCATATTCAAACATGACCTAGACATCATCTACATACAAATTGTGACCAAGTTTGGTGAAGATCGGATGAAGTTTCGGGACAGACCGACAGAGCGACAGACCGACCGACCGACCAACCGAAAGACCAACAAAGTGACTCCTATATAGCTCCCATTACCAATGTTAATGGGGGTATAATAAAAAATTCTTACACAAAAAAAGAGAACAAATGTTAATATGTATGTGCCGCTTTCTGTCCATTTCATACAGAACTAGATCCCCGTCTGTAGATCTGCCGTGGAATCATATGGAATTCTATGGAAATCATTAGATGGAATTCCGTGGAGTATTGGCACTAACTTTCCATCCAATTCCATGCAATCAATGGAAAAGTGAAAAAAAAAAACAGAAGGGGGACTTGATATGGGATGGAATTCCATAAAATGCAGTGGAATTCCATAGAATTCCGTGGCATTCCATATAATGCTGTGGAATTCCATAGAATGCCGTGGAATTCCATAGAATGCCGTGGAATTCCATAGAATGCCATGGAATTCCATAGAATGCCATGGAATTCCATAGAACGCCGTGGAATTCCATGGAACACCGTGGAATTCCATGGAATGCCGTGGAATGCCATAGAATGCCGTGGAATTCCGTGAAAAGCTATGGAATTTAATAAAAAGCTGGAATAAAATAGAAAAAACAAACAGATTATAGATCAAAGGCATTTTATTGATTTTGAAAAACAAATGTGAATGTAACTAAAGGTTTCATCATAGAAGTTAAACAAGAACAAGATCTGGCATCAATCATTAACCACACACATGCAGTCACAGTACATATTCAAAAATGAGTGGTTTAAGATTTTCATAAAGTACCAACTCTCTTAACCACAGGCATGCATGCACACATTCAAAAACACATCCATAAACATGCACGCATATACAGGTGAGAAAAGAAAAACTTATTAAAGGCACAATATAAAACATAGAAGTAGAATTTTACATTTCTCTTATGACAAGTATACTTCCTTTCTCACATAATTGTTCATAAACACACACAATTACATGCACACACACATCACGCACATTTGTTCTAGAGTTTTTTCTCATAAATTTTAACGTTCAACAACTGTTCCTTATTAATTCTAGAACACTTTCAGTATGATAACAGAAGTTCAGTTCTAGTTGATGTGTTCCAGTACAATTCTAGAAAAGTTCCGAAGGTTAACTTCAAATATTTAAGTCTGAAACCAACTTTCTAGAAAACAAATTCCCATGCAGACAGCCAGTATTCAAGTACTTAGCATAGTTAATAATAATACATAACAAATTAACAACTGTTGTAAATTTGTTATTTATTATACTATGCTCAGTACTGTTGAACACGGACTTAATTCAATTATCCAAGTTTCAAATTCCTTAATTAAAAAAACAAACAAATAAATTAAGACAAAAAACAAACACAAAATACAATTCACAGAATAAATAACTGGTCTTTTTTATACAAGAAGTAACCATAATAAAACATGTCACCAGCCACAGACTGCCAGGCTTAACACAGAGGCTAGTTTTTAAAAATGTTTGTCCAAGTCTTCCACTGCCATTTTCCTTTTCTTCTGAGAATATTGAACACCAGTCACTGCCTCCGGGTCCTTTTTGGTATGATGTACATTGTATACTGCTCACATGTGCTCTTCAGAATAAAAAATCATAAAAATGTCTAAAGCAAAGAGTTATTTACATTCAAACTATAACAAGAGATTGCAAAGCAATATGGTCCCCAACCTGTTAATCTTCACTATTTTAAGTTTGTTAAATATATTTGTTGCCATAGCAACCAGAATTCTTGCATTATAAACAACATTGAATGACGTGCAAAATGTCCTTATTGTCATCAGTTCATGTTTCAAGTTTCATGAAAAAATACTTAGAACTTTTAAAGTTATCCCAGGATCCAGAAAAGTGTAACTGACTTAGACCAATATATTGAATTTCAAAAAGACAAGATACTTTCAGATGGTTAACATTAAATAACTTATCTAGACCAGGGCATGACAATATTTACCATGAATTTGTGGCCCTGTAAGTCCTCTAGGTAAATGCGCTTAAAGAGCCGCTTTGCTGTTGGATTATTTCCCTGCCAAACTCTGCAGTATCTTCCATCAACTGGTCAATGGTAATTAAAGCACATAATAAAAATGTATAGGGAACATAATTCATGAATTGTTTTAAATATTAAGTTGTTAAATGGTCTTTAGAAAGAGAACTAAAAACGAAGTGAATACATCGCAAAGCACTAAGCATAACTTAATTTGTTGGTATGATTAGTACAAATTTATTATTGCTATAATTAGAATGATGTGTAATTCTATTGGTATGAAAATGCACACTCAGATACCTAAAAACCAATTCCATTGGTTTAATTTTTTATTTACAAGCAAATACGTTGAATTGATATCCCCCGCCAACATGCTTCTGGACACATAAATATTATATTTGACACTCAAACAAGCATTTTTTAAAGATACAAAGGGCCATAACCCCGTTTTTAACAGATGGTGTACAATTCCATTTGGCGTGAATCATCCTCTTATCCATATATATACTCGAACCAGGTTTCAATGAAATCCGCCAAAGCACTTCCAGGATATGGCCTTGGACACACAAAAAAGCATTTTTTCAAGATACAAAGGGCCATAACTCTGTTATTAACAAATGGTGTACAATGCCATTTTGCATGCATCATCCTCTTATCCATATACATACTCATACCAAGTTTCAGTGAAATCTGCCAAAGCACTTCCAAGATATGGCTACGGACGGATGGAAAGACGGACAGACGGAAGGATGGAAGGACGGACAGACAACGCCAAAACAATATCCCTCCGCCTATGGCGGGGGATAATAATAAACATTAACACCATTAATGAGCATTAAGTGCTCAACATGCGCAGTACAAAACTTCCTTAGCCTGCAGTTCCATAACCTTGCATGATAAAATTCCGATACTACATTCAACGTTATTAATTTCTCCACATAGGTCTTATTACTTCCTTTTTCAACCTGCAAACTCCACTAAGTGAAAATTTGGGTGACAGCTGCTTTCAAACTAATATTTGCCATACTAACACCTCAAATATCACATAAAAAGGTCTACAATAATGTCATAAGAAGATTAAATTTAAAGGAATATTTAGAAATAATAAAAATCACAAACCTTCAGTTGTTGTTCTATTCCTAGACAGACTGCTCAAACACTGTATGCATCACTCTTTAGCAATATTTCATGTCACTTTCCAAATGATATAACCAAGTTTATGCACACATAAAGTTTTTTATGTCATTGTGATGATTTTTCCTGTTTTTGTAGAAGTTATCCTCAATACCTTTGTTTACATACTACATTAGTGCAGTGTAACCTTAAAGGCACGCTTAGGCATTAGCCAATCATTATATAGATAAAAGTCATGTGATCTGTTAATGCTTTGGTGCGAGTTGCATCGCAAAAGCTTACGCTTCAAAACACTTTTTATATTACTTTGGATTTTATTACAAGGTAAAGCATTATGCTTTCATGCTAAGACTTCTTTAGTTATGAGTTATCCGTTTCATTTCATCGGCGGCGACCTGGCTCTACCGTGGATTTTACGATTATAATTCATGTGTACATGGTTTTCTGGGAGACAAAGAAAACCAGTTTCCTGACAATTTAGTGACGTCATCGCGTCATCAAACATGGCTGCGCCCAGTCCGCTAAAAGTACAGCTGTTCGGCCATTCGTTCGTGAGGCACCTTAAAGATTTAATCCGACATGACTCCACTCTACGTTTTAACTTGAATCTGCAAGGACACCCTCTAGTACAATACTCTGGATTCTCCGGTGCTCGCGTCGAAACACTACACCATCGTTTAACCGAGATCTCTGACTTTGAACCGGAAATTGTTGTGCTGATTATTGGCACCAACGACATTTATGATTCGTCGTGTTCAATTCTTTCTGTGGCAAATAAAATTGAAGACCTGGTGAGAACACTTTTATTTGAATTGAATGTGCGTTATGTTGTGGTAATGCAATGTTTACATCGCTGCACTCCACAAGTCTCTTCAAAATACCCAGTTGACACGATATGGTTCAATAACAGGGTGGACAGTCTAAACTTGCTACTTTCTGAACGTTTGAGATCGGTGTTAGACAGCCGAGCTTGCCTATGGCGTTTAAAAGGGTTTTGGACAATTTCCTCCAAAGAAAGGAACTTCGCAAAAGATGGATGCCACCTATCCAGCCAGGGACAACGCCAGCTGTACAGAAACATCAGAGCAGCAGTGGTCGCCGCCACGAAACGCATCCTCAGCAGCTGAGCTCAGACCTTAGATATGTATTACTAAGATATGTATTACTATTCAATGTTTGATGAGCTACAGCTAGCTCTCTGTGAGATTGAGTAACAGACTCATAAATGACTTCGTTGGCAGCATCATACAACATGCACACTAGCAATTAGCTAGTCATTCTATTTTCATGCTAATTATTCTTTAATCTAGTCGTGATTTATTAAAATCCGCCTACACTAGATTTTATTTATGCGTGATTTAGCTACCAACACCACGCTTATTATTATTTATAAAATAACGGCATGATTTAGTTACCAGCCTCATGCCCTATATTTATGCGTGATTTAGTTGCCAGCCTCACGCTTATTATTATTTATCACATAAAGGCATGATTAAGTTACAGCCTCATGCCTTACATTTATGCGTGATTTAGTTACCAGCCTCACGCTTATTATTATTTATCAAATAAAGGCATGATTTAGTTACCAGCCTCATGCCTTATATTTATGCGTGATTTAGTTACCAGCCTCACGCTTTTTCTTATTTATAACATAACGGCATGATTTAGTTACCAGCCTCATGCCTTATATTTATTGCGTGATTTAGTTTCCAGTCTCACGCTTATTATTATTTATAAAATAAAGGCATGATTTAGTTAGCAGCCTCATGCCATATATTTATGCGTGATTTAGTTGCCAGCCTCACGCTTATTATTATTTATAAAATAAAGGCATGATTTAGTTACCAGCCTCATGCCATATATTTATTGCGTGATTTAGTTTCCAGTCTCACGCTTATTATTATTTATAAAATAAAGGCATGATTTAGTTACCAGCCTCATGCCATATATTTATGCGTGATTTAGTTGCCAGCCTCACGCTTATTATTATTTATAAAATAAAGGCATGATTTAGTTTCCAGCTGCATGCCCTATTTTTTATAATGTTTCTTATATTTTAGTGTGATTAATTTACCAACCTCACACTTTTAACATTGTATTATTTTATCAATACTTTATTCAGTTGTTGGCTGCTTACTCAGTAATTATTGTGTGTTTTACACAAAAATAAGGGAACTAACGGCAGCAGTCTTGTGAATTGAAATATCAGATTTATCTCCCTTGTTCACAATGTAGTAACCAGCCTCACGCTTGTTCTTTTATCTAGGCATGATTTACTTGCCATCCTTATGCCATATCTTTATGCGTGATTTAGTTACTAGCCTCATGCATTCCTTATGAATCATTTTTCCGCCTTTAACCATTTATCTTTGTGGGACTATCAAACTCACACTTTTGGGTCTATTTTATCATTTTATCTAATTGGGGATAATCAATTGTCCTTTTGTACAACATATCTCGTACATACATAGAATATATTTAAATCCCCTTTTAGAATGTTTACTAATAACATGGTTATATGGCTTTATACACGACAAATCCAGCAATTAACACTTGGAAAAGTATACATAGAATATATTTGAATATCTAATTTTATAATTACCTATCAATTGATTTTCAGATGGGGCCTGCAAAGAAAACTAAAAAACGATCGGCAACAACAATATGCAGTTGCTGTGATAATACAACGGCCAAGAAATCACGCTCCACACCCACCAGTCCTCCACCATCAATATCCACAGCAATTCCAGTACAAGAAACGGGGACATCTACTGGTCCATCCAATGCTCACAATGGATCTGGGAACAACACAATCCAGCACATCCAGGGTGTTGATTTTAATCCTGGACCCGTGCCACCCAATGAAGTTGTTCTACCACATCAACAACCCCCTCAGGTACCTGGACCCGTGCCACCCAATGCAGTTGTTCTACCACATCAACAACCCCTTCAGGTACCATTCAACTACTCGGACGACTCTTCTTCAGAAGATGAGGTCGACCCACCAGCAAATCTTCAGGAAATACTCAGCACACACATGATGGGCCTTCTTCCAGATACTGGTATGCACTACGCCGAACCAATCAGCACACCAATACTTCCACAAATTAAAAAGTCATTATGTAAGGACATTTGGAAAGGCAAATATGTAGAACTTTCATCTCTCCTTCCAGTTAATTCTGCCTCTCAATCTTCTAACTTCACACTGCAACTGGACAAACATGCACATATTTCTATCCAACCATCTACACGCTGTACAAAAATCACCTCAATTGAAGTTTGGACGTCTGCGTTCATTCGCTACGTTTCCGTAAGGACACACAAGTACCCTGGGGAAACGCAACAACTCCTAAAATACATGGAGATCATACGAGATCTGGCTACTCGCTGTCCAGGTCCAGCCTTTCAGTATTACGACAATCAATTTCGTTTGTTTCGAGCTTCTGTTCCTTTGCCTTGGGACAGAATTCACACTGAATTCTGGCTGATGGCCAGCACTCTAAACACTAATACTCACAATCCTCAGTCCTTTCGTCCCTCAAGACCTGCCACTCAACGCAGATCGTTCCCCTCAAACCGTCCAAAACGTTTCGTGGACAACGTATGTTGGGACTTCAACAAACCAACCCACTGTCAACGCATCAACTGCCCCCACCCTCATATCTGTGGTTTCTGCCGGGGCCCCCACACTGCTTTCAACTGCTCATACTCCAGCAAGGAACAGGCCTCCCAGTCCCTCTCTGGCAAGAGAAACCCTTCCAGTTCCGGCCCCAAGCCATCCAAACCATTATAATTTGGTCACACCAGTAAATGTCAACCAGTTAATCCCATTTCTTTCAGGATATACATGGTCACAATATATTGTAGATGGTTTCATGACAGGTTTCAAATTAGGATTTTTAGGACCCCGTAAAGCTCGCACTTCACCAAATTTAAAATCTTGTTCTGATTTCCCTCAACTGGTATCTCAAAAAATACAAAATGAGCTTTCAGCTGGTCGTATAGAAGGCCCTTTCGATTTTCCACCATTTGATAACCTACACGTAAGCCCCATCGGTCTAGTTCCCAAAAAATC
Source organism: Dreissena polymorpha (assembly GCF_020536995.1). Lineage (NCBI taxonomy): Eukaryota > Metazoa > Mollusca > Bivalvia > Myida > Dreissenidae > Dreissena > Dreissena polymorpha. The sequence continues at coordinate 203,832,067 of NC_068355.1, forward strand.
ACCGGGGCAATACCGCTTAATTCATCACCTCAGTTACCCTAAAGGTGATTCTATCAATGATTTCATTGACCCCACCCTTGCCACTGTAGTTTATTCATCTTTTGATGAGGCAGTAGACCTCCTTTTAAACCTGGGCCCGGGTACACTTTTTAGCAAAACTGACATTGATTCAGCTTTTCGTCTTATCCCCATTCACCCATCAGATTATCACCTGTTAGGTTTCAAATTCCAGGAAAAAATTTATTTCGATAAATGTCTCCCTATGGGAGCATCCTCATCTTGCGCTATTTTTGAACGGTTCAGCACTGCTCTCCACTACGCATCAGAAAAATTTCTGGGTATTAAACACATGGTACATATTCTCGATGATTTTCTTTTCCTAGGTCCCGCTGACTCGCAAATTTGTCAAACAAATTTACAAAAATTTCTTGATTTTTGCAGCCTCATTGGAGTTCCCATTAAGTCTGAAAAGACCGAAAATGCCACACCTATCATCACTTTCATGGGTTTAGAATTAGACTCACTTACAATGGAAGCACGTCTTCCACATGACAAGCTCTTAAAACTTCGGGAACTTCTGATGAAAACCTCCAAGTCCAGGAAGGTCACACTGAAAGAATTACAATCCCTCCTAGGTTTACTAAACTTTTGCTGCCAGGTGGTAACACCAGGTCGCAGTTTTCTACGTCGCCTTACAGACCTTACCAAAAAGGTCACAAATCCTAACCATCACATAACTTTGAACAAAGAAAGCAGGAAAGATCTGCATGCATGGCGGCTTTTTGCAGATCATTTTAATGGAAAAAACCTTCTTCATAAGCGCCGTTGGTTAACCTCCGACACCCTACACCTTCATACCGATGCATCTGGCTCAATCGGTTTTGGGGCAGTGTTTAAACACCATTGGTTTTCTGGCACATGGTCAGAAAATTGGTTACATTTTGATATCACGTTTAAAGAACTGTTCCCAATTGTTTTGGCAATTGAGATCTGGGGCCACGAATTACAGGAAAAGTGTATTATTCTCCACACAGATAACGCTGCCGTAGTACATATTATTAACCGCCAGACCTGCAAAATACCTCACATTATGCACCTAGTACGTCGCCTAGTTTTGGCAAGCATGAAATTTAACATTCTACTCAATGCTGAACATATTCCTGGTAAATTTAACATATTACCTGACCTACTCTCTCGTTCACAGATCGAGAAATTTCAAGCTTCAGCTCCACAAATGGACAAGGTTCCAACTGCAATTCCGGATCATCTTCTACTGCTCAACTGAACTTGCAGATTTACAATCTTTTGAACTCGTCTCTTGCCCCATCCACTAGGGCAAGTTACCAAAATGCGCTACAGCATTACAACAATTTTCATTCAACTCACTATCCTCAACAACCGCTATGGCCCACTACTACAGAACAACTAGCCCAGTTCATAGCAGTATGTAATGCACGTCAGTTAAAGGCATCCACCATTACCTCGTATATTTCAGCCATTACCTACGTTCACAAACTTAATGGCTTTTCAAACCCCGCAGAGTCATTTGTCATCAAAAAATTACTGCACAGCATCCGTCGCCACAAAAACTTTGATAGGCGTCATCCTTTCACACCAGACCATCTTCAGTTGCTATTGTCAAATCTTCGTGTCTTGGTTTCAGACAAGTACACCCAAGTTCTTATGCGAACTATGTTTTTGTTTGCCTTCTATGGGCTGTTTAGATTAGGGGAACTAGCCACTTCCTCTATGGGTTTCATGAATGTCATTCAAAGGCAGAACTTATCCTTTACATTCAACGGCTCAATTGTTTCAGGAGTATCAGTCTTGGTCAATGCCTACAAACATTCACAAGGCCGCTGTGCAACAATCCCATTATCCCGTCAGGCATGCAAACAGTTGTGCCCTATCCGGGCGGTATTACGTTATTTACGTATAGCCCCACAATACCCTGGTCCACTTTTCCGTTTCACTAACGGCGAGGCAATTTCAACTACATTCTTCCGAACACTGTTACACAGATGTGTAATTGCATCGAACTTGGATCCAAAACTTTTTACAGCTCACTCTTTTCGTATTGGGGGCGCAACTCACGCACATAGCAACCACATGTCCCCATCCCAAATTCAGCAACTAGGTCGATGGAAATCACAAGCATACCTTAAATACATACGCCCTCAATCTCTCCCCATATAGGTCCTATACTGAGCTTACACAACAACTCTTGAAAACTGGGAGCTGACGGTTTAAGGCAGCAGCTCTCGTCCCCTTTTCCTCATTTCACAAGCTCAGATATGAGTTGACGGTTTAAGGCAGCAACTCCTAATATTTACTTTACTTGTTACAGTTCACGCTCAAAGCTGACGGTTTAAGGCAGCAGCTCTCGTTCTCTTTTCCTCATTTCACAAGCTCATATATGAGTTGACGGTTTAAGGGAGCAACTCCTAATATCTACTTTACTTGTTACAGTTCTTGCTCAGAGCTGACGGTTTAAAGCAGCAGCTCTTGGCTCTATATTTCACCCTATTTCTTCCCTCATACTGTATAACCATATGAGCTGACGGTGTAAGGCAGCAGCTCAAAGGGATGCATTCGTGATTTTTGTACTTTAGCAGATATAACATTTAAAGCTGCGACCAGCAGCTCTCCTCCATGTATATATGTAAAAATAGTCACCCGTGTATGTACTACTTTAGTAGGCACTGTTTATTTTTAAAGTATTTACTGGTGAATGCTTTTTTACTCATAGTTTATATGCTAGTCATTGTCCGTTCTCAATGGGCGGTGGGTAACCATTGTTACCATTTCAGTGGGTAACCATTGTTTACCCTGGTGGCGTTTTTCTATCGCCCATTATGGCATTCTGTACATAACTTGTATGTTTATATGTACTATTATGTTTTGTTTTGTATGAATGTACATATTTTATACACTGTTCTTTATATGTATTACATTCATTGTTTTAGGGCATCAAGTTTTTGAATGCCCTCACTTTTATGGCATTTGCAATAAATGCCCTTTTTCAATCTCAATACGGTGTTGGTTGTTTACTTCATGCCATACTAGTTTCAATCGGATCTATATGACTTGCATATCATGAACAATACATAAAACCAAGTTTATGCACACATAAAGTTTTTTATGTCATTGTGATGATTTTTCCTGTTTTTGTAGAAGTTATCCTCAATACCTTTGTTTACATACTACATTAGTGCAGTGTAACCTTAAAGGCACGCTTAGGCATTAGCCAATCATTATATAGATAAAAGTCATGTGATCTGTTAATGCTTTGGTGCGAGTTGCATCGCAAAAGCTTACGCTTCAAAACCACCACCTCCCCTACCTCCGCCATATTTAATTTTAGGTTTTTATCACCCAGTGTTCTCATTTCATTAGTGCCATGTATGCTTACAGGCGTTTTTCTATCGCCCGGCGTTTTTCTATCGCCCATTATGGCATTCTGTACATAACTTGTATGTTTATATGTACTATTATGTTTTGTTTTGTATGAATGTACATATTTTATACACTGTTCTTTATATGTATTACATTCATTGTTTTAGGGCATCAAGTTTTTGAATGCCCTCACTTTTATGGCATTTGCAATAAATGCCCTTTTTCAATCTCAATACGGTGTTGGTTGTTTACTTCATGCCATACTAGTTTCAATCGGATCTATATGACTTGCATATCATGAACAATACATAAAAATACATAAGTATTTTAAGAAAGTGTTTTTAATGGAAAAACTAATGAACTCTTCTGTTTGTTAAATTTCTTTAACTTTATTTTAACAAGTTAAACCAGTACATTGTCCACCATGTTTCATGTTTCAATCTAACAGGTAAACTTTCTGTATTTGAACTCAGCCAATTAGAAAAGGCTGTTATATCTTATAACCAATAGATTTGCAGCAAACATACCCAAGATCTGATGAACAACACATGCTTGGCTTATCAGATAGATTGTTATTTGACAACCTGGACTGGCTGAGTTTGATATTGAGAAAAAACAGTGTGTACACCATTTGGACAGGGTTAAGGAATTTAAACTTGTAGAAATTGCTTTGAAAGTAACAACTACTCCTATTTCTGCAGAACTACTACTTTAATTACTACAGCATTAACATTACCACCAACAACAACAGCAACAATAACAGCAGCAACAGCAGCAACAACAACAGCAGCAACAACAACAGCAGCAACAGCAGCAGCAACAACTGCTACTACAGCAACAACTGCTACTACTGCTACTTGTATTGCTACTACTATTGCTACAGAAACTGTGTATGCTACTACTTTTACTACTACTACTACCACCACAACCTCTACTGATATAAAAAAACACTACTGCTACTACATCAATTACTACAACAACAACACCTACTACAACAACAACAACTACTACTACTAATACAGCTACTACATCTACAACTATTACTACTACTGCTGCTGCTGCTGTCGCTACTATGAAGTCTATTTGGCTATTTGTAAGTGTAAGGTGTTCTATATGTGTTCTTATTCCCCATTAGAACTTTTGTAGAACTTACTGGTTCTTAAAGCATTCTAGATGTGTTCTAGAACTACATTTTAAAACATTTTTAGAAATTTTTGACCATAAATTGTCCTTGAAATGTTCTAAAAAGGTTCTTGAAATTATTGGAACAGTTTCAGTCCTAAGCCATTTTCCACAAATGTTCTGGATTTATTCTAAAAAAACTGTTTTGGAACAATTCCAGAACATACGTTTTAGAACACAAATATGGAACAGTTCCAGAACTGTTCCAATTTCTAGAACAAATTTATAATTATCTTAATGGCATTTTCTTTTATATACAAAATACATGATGCAAATAAATTCATACATGTATTAAACTACAAATACATTTCAGACAACCAGCGAAAAAGTTATTTTCCATTGATTTCCATCCAAGAAAATGTATAAGTTATTTTCCATAACGATTTCCGTTGAAAAAAATGGCCAACTTTCCATGGTGTTTTCCATACATTCCGTGGAAATGCATGGAATTTAAGTCGAGATTCCGTGGAATTCCATAACAGCTTCAGATGGAAAATTGGCAAGTGGATGGAATTCCATCAAATTCCATGGATTTCCATCGATTTTCGTAGAATTCCATAATATTTTCTATGGAATTCCATAGAAAAGTGCTAATGACTATGGCAGATCTACAGACGGGTATGTCACAGACACTCATCCCCCATGGACACAGTCAAATTTAATCAAATATAAATTATAACCAAAAAATCTTCTTAATATACTTAATACTTGAGCAAAATACTACAAACAGTCATAATTTTATGAAGCGCACATATATATATCTCAACACATGAAAAATGACAGACATTATTTTGCAATAGTTGATTGCACAAAAAATGCCTCCCTTTAAGATCACTTAAATATGATCTTTCTTAGGCTGTTGAGTGAAATTTGCCAGCATTTGAAGAAAAGTTGAGTTAAAAAACATATGTTTTTAAATTAATATATTCTTCCAAAGAAACTAGAAATGCGTCACATTTGACACTGATGACCCCATGGTACATGTTTGGACACACACAGATCGACTATTATATTCTACAAATGGCAAACAAGGGACAAAATTGTCACAAAACCAGGTTTTCAGTTGAAAAAAGTCTGATAAAGGGAGACAATTCAAAATGTGTATTGTTAACCCCCTTGTGTAAAATTGACCTTGATTTCAATTAGAAAAAAAAAAAGAGATGTGTTCGTCAGAAACACAATGCCCCCTATTGCGCCGCTTTGAAATAAATTTTAAAAAAAATAATTTTTTTGACCTTTAACCTTGAAGGCTGACCTTGACCTTGAACTTCCAACAATCAAAATGTGCAGCTTCATGAGAACGCCTCTTTGATTTTTTTATTGATTTTTTTTAATTTTATTTTTTACCTTTGACCTTGAAGGATGACCTTGACCTTGAACTTCCACCACTCAAAATGTGCAGCTTCATGAGAACGCCGCTTTGAAATTAATATTTCTTTGACCTTTGACCTTGAAGGATGACCTTGACCTTGAACTTCCACCACTCATAATGTGCAGCGCATGCCAAATATCAAGTTTCTATCTTCAATAATGCAAAAGTTATGGCCAACGTTAAACTTGAAGTGTTTTTTTTGGACAGACAGACTGACATACACACATACTGACATACTGACGGACAGTTCAACTGCTATATGCCATCCTACCGGGGGCATAAAAAGTCTGATAAAGAGAGACAACTCAAAATCAAAATGTGTATTGTTACTGATTGTTCATAGTTACATAGTTGTTTCAAAATCAATATATTTTTAGTTGTGGCGACCTTGAACTTGGAGATATTGACGTAATTCTTTCGCGCAACACACCGTCCAATAATGGTGAACAAATGAGCCATATGATTTTAAAATCTCACAATGAATCACAAAGTAATGGCCCGGACAAGCTCATTTATGGCCATTTTTTACTTTCAAACTCTAATTGTGACCTTGACCTTGGAGATATTGACGTAATTATTTCGCGCGACACACCACCTTATGATGGTAAACAAATGTGCCAAATTATTTTAAAATCTGACAATGACTGACAAAGTTATGGCCCCGACAAGCTCATTTATGGACATTTTTGACCTTCAAACTCAAATTGTGACCTTGACCTTGGAGATATCGACGTAATTCTTCCGCGCAACACACCGTCTAATGATGGTTAACAGATGCGCCAAATGATTTTAAAATGACAATGAACGACAAAGTTATGGCCCGGACAAGCTTGTTCCGCCCGCCAGCCCGCCCGCCGACATCGCCAATCTAATAACCAGTGTTCAATAATGGTGAACAAATGTGCCAAATGATTTTAAAATGTCACAATGAATGACATAGTAATGGCCCAGACAAGCTCATTTATGGCCATTTTTTACCATCAAACTCAAATTGTGACCTTGACCTTGGAGATATCGACGTGATTCTTTCGCGCGACACACCGTCTAATGATGGTGAACAAATGTGCCAAATGATTTTAAAATCTCACAATGAATCACAAAGTAATGGCCCTGACAAGCTCATTTATGGCCATTTTTGACCTTCAAACTCAAATTGTGACCTTGACCTTGGAGATATTGACGTAATTCTTTCTCGTGACACACCGTCTAATAACATTGAACAAATGTGCCAAATGATTTTAAAATTTGACAATGAACGACAAAGTTATGGCCCGGACAAGCTTGTTCCGCCCGCCAGCCCACCAGCCCGCCCGCCGACATCCCCAATCTAATAACCAGTTTTTTCCTTCGGAAAACCTGGTTAAAAACACAAAGGGCCATAACTCAGCACAAATTGGTGGCTGTCAAAATTCCGTTCTTTACTGATGTAATTAAACTATGGTAGTTATGGAAAGATTCACACAGACTGAAGTAAAGGAGGAAATAATAAAACACATTTTGAGAATATTATATTCTTTACTGGAAAAAAACAGACACAAGGCCATAATTTTGGCAACACTGCACACATCAAAATTCCTTTCTTTAATATCATTTTCATTTAAACATAAGGCTTCTCTTTAGTGCTTTATCAGCTCAGAATAGAAGTTGTCCACTCCTGGAGATTTCCCTGCCTTCAGACTACGCACTCTCTCCTCCACCTCTTCCTTTAGTAAGCATGGACAATCGTCAACCACTTTCTGGTCTGAGATCGTACTGACAGAGAAAGCGCGCTTGTCAAAGCAGGTAGTAAAAGTAGTTGCTGGGTTAGATTTGAACAAAATACTATAAAGGACCACTGATGATGTGACATAACAACTATTAAATCTGTGTTTTTTTTAATGAAAATACGCTTGGCGGTTTGGAGCTAATTGACAACTGACCTCTCACAAATGACAACAGACGACACGCCCCTGGGCCA